>NC_139344.1:230169763-230249130 GCF_055883805.1 Amblyomma maculatum
CTGAACGCCGGAGTATCGTGTTTTCACTTTATTCTTTACCGTAACTTGGAAATATTGTTCTCTGACGGTATATCTAATGAATTCAGAGCACGCGCCTGTCGAAATGTATTTCAACTGTTGCCCCTTTCACGGGCATATGCTGCGCATGCAGCGCGCTAGCAATAGTTGCAAGCCGTTATGATTGAGAAAACGACATTAATACGAAAACAAAAGGGTTCCGCGGCATGTGCTATCGAATGCGGAAGCACGTGAGCTGTGGCCAGCAAAAGTAAAGGAAGAGCGAATATACCGTCAGAGGAAATAAAGGGGTGGAGTGATAGGGAGAAAGAACACGTTTAGGGTAGTTACAAAATAACAACCGTAATAATGAGCTGTACATGCGCTCGGCGCCCACTCCCGATTGCCTCAGCACTACACCTGTGGTCCCGTCAGCGTTTAGCGCTCTATGAGGTCAGGCAAGGAGCCGGCGCCGTGCAGCCTCGAATGTGCGTATGCAACCTAGGCGTCAGTATCGTACAGTCTGATTGGAGACACCCAGCAAAAGACAAAGAACAAAAGATGAACCGCAGTGCCGCTTTCGAACGTTTTGAGCCGTTTTAAAGCCGAAGCAAAATACTGGATGCCTTTTCGCAAAAAGATCTGGTTTGGTTTGTGGGTTTTAACGTCCCAAAGGAACTCAGGCTATGAGAGACGCCGTAGTGCAGGACTCCGGAAATTGCGACCACCTGGGGTTCTTTAACGTGCACTGCCATCGCACAGCACACGGGCGTCTTCCTTTTCGCTTCCATCGAAAAGCGGCCGTCGGGGCCGGGATTCGATCCCGTATCCTTGGGAACAGTAGTCGAGTGCTGTAACCACTGCGCCACCCCTGGGATGCCGGAGTTATGCGATAGCATTGCCGTATGGACCTTATTCATTGTTACTAAGTAATCGTCTGCTAAGTTGTATTTTCATTCTCCAGAGGCACATTGTAAGTTTGGCTGAGGTTGTGACAGTGAATGACGACATAACCTAGCAGAACCTTGCAATGTCACCTGCCAACTGTCACCTGTCAGAATATCTGTCGACTGTATGAAATTCCTTGATTAGTAGATAGACCGTTAACTCTACAAAATCACGTGACGTAGTACACGCTAAATAACCGACGGGGTCTGTGGCGTTGCAAGACGGCGTGACCTCTCGCACCGGATTTTCACCGAATGTGGTCTCTGATGCTATATTATTAAAAAGACAGCTGCAATTCCTTCTATTTGCTGCTGTCAGAGGAGAAGAGAGGGGCTCGTTGTACTCGCAAAATCTTTCTTGACGCAAGCAGTTGACGGACGCTGTGTGTCTACAGAGGGCTGCAGCACTTGCCTAGGGAAGGTAATAATAATAATAATAATAATAATAATAATAATAATAATAATAATAATAATAATAATAATAATAATAATAATAATAATAATAATAATAATAATAATAATAATAATAATAATAATAATAATTAGTTCACACGAAGGGAAAGGTGCAGTATCTGTCACACTTGTTCTGTGGACACCTGAACCGCGTCGTAACCTACTACTACTACTACTACTACTACAGCTACTACTGCCACTACTGCCACTACTACCACTACTACTACTACTACTACTACAGCTACTACTGCCACTACTGCCACTACTACCACTACTACTACTACTACTACTACTACTACTACTACTACTACTACTACTACTACTACTACTACTACAACATTTAAACCCACTTAACTACATAGCCTGTTGCACCTAAGACTGAAGCCATAATTTAAATGTATCTTTGCGGTTAATATCACGTTTGTTTCGCTTCACACAATTTACAGCAGTGGCTGATATCTGGAAATAGCAAAGATGTGTTAAATAGCTAGGTAGCTAATCTAAATTTGAACGATAACTTTTAACTGTTACCGTCTGGGGTCAAATTATAATAAAAAATCTGTAGCTTGCAATTAGCAAAACCTATACTAGTCATTAAATTTTCAAAACCGCAGTTATCGTTGGTGCTAAAGTGCGATAACTTCTGGCTCTACTTTCGCGCCCAGTCGTAACCGCAGGACTGAACAGCGCACGCAGTCGCGCCTAAAGGAGTGCGTTACATGGTGACACGCTCACGGTGAGCTCTTTGCGCGCTCGTCGCTTCCCGGGCACTGGCTGCAAATCACTGCTATTACGATGAAGCGGCCAACTGCAATACATGAAAATTTAGCTACTAGATTTTGCTAACCAAGTTTTTAGGGAGCATGTCTTTGTATTCCTTAATGTCCACCCCTCCTGATTAAACGATGCAAAAGAAAGCCTCGGTTCAATTAAGAAAGTCAAAGTTTGAATGTTACGAAGTCCTCGGCAAAATGGTCTGCGTATAAAATACTAATATATAAAATAAAATAAAATGAAATAACATAAATTAGTCCGGTGGCCTTCACAACACTTCTAGCGAGAGCTCCGCCATCTTTTATATAACGCAGAAACAATGACCCTCTGTAGATTTTTCTTGCTGTCATGCTGCGCTTACCGCAGAAGTTAAATTATGTCAGATAACTGACATGTCTACATTAGATGTAAGATGAAACTATTGGTTACCTCTAAAGCGTATAGGCGACCTTTTCGTTTGAAAGCTTTCGTATTGCTTAGTCGCCATGCATCCGCTGATTATTTTTACACGAGGAGTGTTATTGACCACATTTCCTGCTCCTGATATCGCCGGTGGTAGTTTGCAAAGAAAGCGTTACCAACAACAGGAGTTCGGGTACTACAAGACCCAATCGCAGCCACCATGATGCAGAGAGTATTATCAAGTGGCACACTTCGACCACCATCCTCACGCATCCTGTAACAAAGATATTGGGTGTTATATGTTATGCAACCACGCCATCGCTAGTTGGCTGGAAGGTCGGCAGCGTTTTTCTTAGGAGCCATGCTTGTCCAGAACAGCCGTTCAGCCTCGCTGGATGCCGGGTGTGCTCGCTAATGATAACAGCGCGAAATAACACGCCCAGCAACAGGATGGCGGCGACTGGACAAGATGACCGAGTCATGGAAAAAGCTTGCGAACTGCGTGCGGTATAGCGTGCAATGCTGGCATTCGTGCTGCGGAGTAAATAGTTGTTGAGAGCGAGATGCGCGGCATATAAGCGGCAAGGAAACGAAAACAGCGCTAAACAAGAGGCGGCGCGCTTTTCTTGAGCGGGGCCGAAACTGGCCCGCGCTGCGAAGCTAGCAGGCAAGCCTTGTTCGCGGAGAGACTGACGCCGGCGCCAGCGAGGCAAACTTTTCCCTGGCCGGCCGCGCAGCAGCCGATAAGGGCTCCCTCGTGGCCCAGAGCCGCTATCGCGTCCACGGCGGAGAGCCAATGGCTCGGGCCCTATGACGGCCTCAGGCCATTGTGGCGACGGCCGACCCACCGAGCCGTGATGAGGCGTCTTGGCTCGGGGGCGCCTCGGCGCGCTATTGCACGCGCCGACCCACAGCACAGGCTGCTGGTGCAGCCTGTGCGCCGACGGGCGGCGTCAGCCGGCCTGTCACGCTCAGTGGGCCCTGCGATGTCGCCTGGGGAGGAGATCCGCCGTGGACTCGGCGTAATTGGACTTTTAACGGACGCACATGACCCGTGGCGCCACAACGCGTTCATGTATACCGTAAGGCGGCAGGCGCGATCACCGATCTCCCGCATTCTGATCCTTGTGATTCACCAAGAGGGCCGTGTTTAGAGTTGCGGATTCTAAAAACCTTTGCGTGTCTTTGGTCACCTTTTGGTCACATAATTCTTGAACACCTCCTATTATAATGAAATTTTAGAAAAGACATCTGAGGTGGCCTGTCCGCCCGATGTTATGTTTAAATGGGGGCGGAAAAGTAAGCTAAGGTGATGTTGTTTGGTTTTTTTTTTCTGGTCTTAATCGATGTGTCAAGGAATATCAGCAGCCTTAGTAATAAATAAAAAAATTCTAGAGGGCATTTTGGACCATTAAGTGCAATGAGGCGAAAGCCATTATAGCGCGGTGGATCGTAGCCCTCCACTACGGCATTTCTATCTCCCTCTCTTCTTTCACTTCCACCTTCCTCCCTTCCTTTACGGCGGGGTACCTGTGTACGCGGAGAATTGTGACAGATACTGCGCCTGTTATATCCTCTATAATAAATTTCAAACGCCGCTGATGCCTACTGTACTAACGCCTCCTAGGCATCTTGGTCTTTTCTTTGCTGTGCGGTGCGGCGTTCGAGGAAGCGGCAAATGGCAGGCGCCGCACGGACGCCTGGATCGGACGCCCGGCGGGGTCAGCTTCGTATATGCATGAATTGCCTGGTGACGTCATGACCTGTCGTGACGGTACATCGCGCACCCCTTGGCGAACGCAACCAGCATTTCATTGAACGCATCAAAGTTCGCCGGCGTTCTATTATTCATTTACAGGAAATTAAAAGCGCAGTATTTGTCACTCGTGGAATCCCGCTATCATCCTCACGGTAGACAAGGGGAATTATGAAGAGCGTTTCACGATTCGAGGCGTGGCGCAGTTGGTAAAGCGCTCGGCTGGGGATCCAAGGGATTAATTATTTATTAATTTATTTTTAACTCTCGCTATCGAAAGCGTGACACCTCTGCTGACAACCTTCTGCTGACAACGATGAGGCATTAAAAGCTTTCGCCTTAAAATAACTTTTTTTTATTTTTCGGTCTCACGTGTGTGTTGTAGACTGAGCTAGATTTCGCACGAAGGAAGGAGCCCGCGAAGGAGATCGAAAGTCTTGAGCACGCTTCAGAAACAGGCTTGAGGTTCAGCAGGGTTGTTCTTGGCCATGTTGCAACACTGCATTTCCCTTGAGTTGGATCCCAATCGCCTGGCTGAAGATCAAATCTGCCTGTGTGACAGCGGCATTATACAAGTACAACTACCGCTTCCTCTGTTTTTATTATTATTACTACTACTGCTACAAACAGCCAGCTACAGCAACAGCAGCCATCGTAGAAGTAATAGTAGTAATGCTAGTGGCGGTGGAGGTGTTTTGGACTTGGAACCAGTACAGCGGCAATGGGTGTTGTGCCTCTGGTAGCAGAGATCGCAGATTTGTTAGTGTTATAGCATCGGTATCATAGCTCTGGTAATCGCAGACTTAGTCGGATCGACGATGGCAGATGGGAGGTTACGACGCGAAGTACTTACGTCGATTATAACGGCATTTTTTTTTTTTTTGCCCTATAACACTTTCCAGGCGCCTTTATCACGATTACATTGCTTATACTAATGTATAAACATTGCAAACGAGGTTCTTGAGCAATTAAACATCATTTATAGTTAACCTTCGAGATCGCATCATTATTTGTAGATCTCGATTTATATATAGTTCATTACGCTGTTTATCGCGTCATAATTAATAAAAAGCTATCCTCGCGTTGAAATACCACCAACCGATCGTTAACATTGAGTTGGTGCATCGATAGCTCTGCTTGTTTATTTTGTTTCTGGAATAGTTACCTTTGTTTACTCCCCCCCCCCCCCACATACACACACACACGTACCCACACTTTTATCCGGTACTCAGTGGCCGGAGTAGCTTTGACGACAGCAGCAGAGCGACAATCAGGCATTGCGCGAATCAAACAAAAACATTTCAGAATAGGCGGCGAAAAAGGACCGGCGGCTTCCCTGCGCATAGCTGGCATTTCCTAGCAGCGGCGGCTGTGGCGCACTATTTCCGGGACTGCGCCTGGGAGCGACCGTGCCCAGCCGGGCGCACCACGTGACGGCGCCGTGTCCTGTGACCCGAGTGTGTCTCACACGTGCTCCAGTTGTTCCTCCTTGCATATTGCGTCGTAGCGCCACAAATTCTGCAGCCCGCGGGGCGGATGCAAATTAGTGTCGTGGTTGCGCATTTCTTTATGGCAGAGAAACAGCGTACTCTGGGAGACAACATTCGCGCGATGCCTCAGACGAGATGAGCGGACCGTGCTTACTGTCGCGTGCGGCTCTGCTTCCTCTGCCACCCGACATAGTTTGCCCGAAACAGTAAATAAATAAAAAAAAAGAATCAAAGGCCAGAAATTGAAACAAAGTCGAGAAGGTCAGACGGGCTTCGCATTAAAAGACTGCGAGTTTTTATGCGCCTTTTGCGTTTAGCAGCAATTGATTAGAAATGCAGTGCACGTTCGCGGAGTCCCGGAAAAGAGCGCTCGTGAATTTTCATTACATGCTAATATTAAACAAAGTGTATAGCTCTGTGGTAGTTAAAAAATAAAGTAGACTGTTACCTGTAAAGTCATTTTTGATTTCGATATGTTTGCTCACGCCGCACTGGCTGTCTTATTACCTTTCTACCAAAGCCTTTAATGCGGATAGGCTACAATTTTATTCATGGCAGTTGTAGGCCGGAAAGCTTATTCACATTTTTTGCGTCCCAAAGCATCAGGCCCCGAAGCACGATCCATGCATAACGTTCGAACGAGAAATCCTTTTATGAGGCCAAGCACAGGCGAAGCTAACATTTCCCGTTACCTGTCTTTGTTTTGAGAGACGCTGTATATAATTTGGCTTTAGTTTTGTTTTGTCGAGTTCTATTTCTGTGGATTCTGTGGTGTACAACCGCGCCATTTTCTCATGAAAAACGCTGACGACAAGAAGCTGCAAACGGTTGTCTATACTCTCGGAATATTGTAAGCGAGAACTTCTCGTGTGCGCCCGATATGAAGAGTTCCATGCAGCTGCATTTTTGCAGTTGGACAGCTTTGGTATTTATATCAGTTACAGCAAACATACTCACCCCGGCTGTGATCTGTAAAAGAAGTGAAAGGATAACATCAAAACAGTATAAGAAGTCACCGACTTATCTGCTCTCTGATCTCCGCTTCTCTTTTTCTGTGTGTTCCTCTGCTAAGTTAAAACCAAAGTTGTAGTTCTTTTTTTTTTTTTTTGCATTTTATATTAAAAGTTGCATCAGTGCCAGTACCTTCTAGTAAAAAAGTTCTAGTCGTTAAAAACTTCCAACCCCTATCTCCCCACTCCAAGAAAAAGCAAGAGCAAGTAATGCAAGGTTAAAGATGAGCGAATGAGGAAAGCTATAATGCTTCCAACAACAACCAAGAGGGCCTGTGATGATCGCAGTGCTTAGAAAGACCATAAGAAATAACTGTCCTAGCCTTGAAAGTTCATATATGCACGTTTGTTCCGGCATCTTTGCTCGCCGCGATTTAATTGACCAAATGAGCATTCTTGATTAAGAAAACAAATTCCGAGACAAGATTTGATAAAGGAACCCTATCTGTACACGCTTTCATTGGCTTAAGAGCGAAGTTCAACGAGGTAAACCGCCATTAATTCCTTATAATGCCGTCTTTCGTTCTAGTGTACTCGGCATTTTTTCGCAGAATTCTTTTGGAACAACACTTCACGCTATAGGGAAAAGGTTCCCGTTCTTCAAGGACTAAAGATCCTGTCCGTGGCTCTTCTTCTGCAAGGCGCACACACACGATGAAAAAATACTAGGTGGCAGAAAGTGGTCCAGAGAATACAGCCTCTATATTCTCAGGTCTTGTATCATGGCATTCGCCGCCGCCCACGAACCTCTTTCGCCAGGAAGGAACGTGTCCTGCTTCGTCTGTCGCACTTCCGCCCCGGTGCAAAGCGCGAGCAGCCTGGATCACGGCGGCGCCTGCCGGGGGGCCCAGGAGAACGCTTCGCGATCCGGATCGACGGCTTCTGGGCTTATCGACTCGTCGTTCTTTACACCTGTCGGCACGCCGCTGGGACCGGGAAAATCCGGATCATTAAACGTGGTGGGCACGTAGCTTTGTGTCCGCGAATTTCTCATTCTCCGCCCGCGAATCGGATGGCTACGTTCCGGCGCCTTTCAGCTCGCTTCCTCTCGCCAAATCTAATTACCTCGACGCTTTCCTTCCTTTTCTCGCTTTTTGCCTACCGCGCGAATAACATGGCACGCACGCACGCACGAACGCATTGCGCTCGAAAACACGAACACGAGAGGGAGTCTTTTCCAAAGCTCAAGCTCGCCGACGCAGTTCATGTGCACGTGCTCGAGAACAGTTATCCTGGCCGAGCGTCGAGACTGCTACAGAACCGGCGGAGGAGAGCAAAAAGGAACGCCGGCTCGATCATTTTTGAATCTTGTTTGCGTCTGTTCATTAGTTGTTTAAGGAAAAAAAAAAAACGTAGCGCAAAAAAAAAAAAAGGCACGGACAGAAAAAAGAAACACGCATAGCGTTTTTATTTCCAACAAATATCTGTTTCCGAAAGGAATAGTGGTTTTTATACAATCGCATCACAAATGCACCACCAGAATATGCACTAGCAAGCCGTATCATCCAGATGCGCGAGCGTGTGTTTTGATGGTGTACTTTTGAAACGACGGTATAAAAACCACCCTTCCTTTCTGAAATAGATATTTCTTGGAAATAAATGCCGTGCGTGTATGATGTCCCGGTTATAGGGCTCTTTTCGGGGTGAAGAGTAAAAATCACACACGAAATAGGGCCAGTAACAGATTTAATCAGAGAACAGGCAATTTAGCCATCACACGTGTCTCCTTTCTCTGTCCGGGGTTTTTGTTTTTTTTTTGTTTTTTTTTCTGTTTTTTTTTTTGCTCTACGTTTATTTCCGTGAATCATCAACCAAACAAGCCAAAGCATCCACCATTCACTGCTTGTGTTTACAGCCACCGCGCTGTCATCCTAACCACAACATTTTAGTCGCTGATCATGGTTCTGATAATCATCCGTACAAGTTACGACATATTAGCCTCTACTATAGGCTAGTTATTGAGCAATGCGCAGAAGGTTCCCCAGAAAGCCGTTGATCCTTTGGCGGGCATGCAAAATTAGGAGAAGGCAAACATTAAACAAGAATGCCTTTGGTGAAATTTTCTTTGGTTTAGTGCCTCGCAAAGTAGAGAAAAGACGTAAATCGTGTTGCTTTTGCCTAAAAGTCATTGGGACACCAGCCTACGCGGATGCGAATGTCTGGTTCAGAAATTCTTTAACCGAAGAGAAAAAAAAAGTTACCGCTCGCGGCCGCATCCTTCGACATAAGTTGAACTGAGGGCGAGCTGAAATCGCGTCTGCGACCTTGGCATCACAGCGCATGCTCTGTAAACACGAGCTCATGTCCAGATGATTAAATAATAAGACTTATATTGTTCACTGATTTACGAAAAGTGGCATTCGAAACTGTCTTAAATTTGTCCCCACGATGGGAAAGTTATGAAAGTTATCCAGATGTTATCCGTAAACAGCTGTACCAGCGTTCAATATATGTGCAAGCGTGCGTACACCAGTGCGATTCCTCTTATTCTTGACACATTAGACTGCCAAAACACTAGCTGCAGCCCCCAGGCCATCCCTTTGGTACCAGCGTTCATGACTTGATTTTGTAACTTGATAGCAACAAACAAAATTGCCTGATTTTCTACGACTTGATTTTTTTTTTCTGAAGAAAAAAACAAAAACAAAAACAAAAATTAAACACTGGCTCTAGGAGCATTCCTGTCACATTTCATCTTAGTTTAGTTGCGTCCTTGTTTTTATCGGTATGGCTTGTATGCGGGGCTTTAAGCCAGCAGGATAAATGGGTTCAACTTTCCAAGGGGCACTGGGGTTTATAAAGGACGTCGTAGTGATGAAGGGCCCCAGATTCATTCAGACCCCACTGGATGGTTTAACGGGCGTGCACATCGAACAGCACGCGGGTGTTTTAATTTTTATTTGCATTCCACTGAAATGCGGTCTCTGCGACCGCGATTCTATTCTGCGACCTCGGGCAGAGCAACCGAATTCCATTCACTGCTATCTTTTTCTTCTCTCTCTCTAGCGAGATATAGAGGTGTTAATCACGCTTTGTGTTGACAGAGGCCACGAAATAAATGTGGCTTTGAGAGCGCTTTACCTCTCTCTAGCTTTTATGTAGTTGCGAATTGTACAATTTATTCCGCTAAAATAACCCTCAGCGACGAAATATGTGAGCTGACAGCGAAATTCCGCTTGAAATTACGCCAAAGTAGTTCTAAAATTTAAGAACATTTTCAGGAGCAATCTTGCAAGTTTAGTTCTTTAGTCTTCCGCCGCAATATAGTGACGTAGTGCCATAGCGGCACCGGAACATAGGCATAAGCAACATTATAGCAGGTCTGCACTTAATCGGCTCTAATGTTTCCATTCGTAAGTTGGCCCAATTTCTCTCTCTGTCTTCTTCCGTCCAATTCCACCTCCATAGACAGAAAAGAGAGTACGTGCTATTCCAAACTCAATCGAGGCAGGAAATGCGGACTGTGGGGCGACTATTAACTATCGCCGCTTATCGTTTCTCTTTTTTCTGTCAACTTCGCCGGTTCCGCACCGAGGCTCCAGGGAGCCTTCAAGCTCGGTTTCATTACGACCCGTTCGCGAGGTATCTGATGACTTTTCATTAGCAGCGGGTACTCAAAGTTTTTGTCGCCAAAGAGGAATGCTAAATTCTTTCACTGTGTATGTGCGGGCGTACGTGCGTACGGAAGGGGGCATTTGCTATTCCGGAGAAAAGGAAGAGGAGGCCGGAGGTGCGCTCGGTTTACGTCCGACTTTGTTTGTTTTCTGCCGGAAATAATGAACAGGGCTGATATCTTTTAAGAGTAGCGCTGAAGACGGCCGTCCCGGCCGTATGTACATTTGTCCGAAATGAGGCAACGCCAAAATGAGCAGCCGGAACCGTCGGTCCACTGCCAGCGAGTCGCGCTTCTTTGGCTCATCGTGAGTCGAGGAAGAAGGAGGGGATCATTTTGCCGCTTTTGCTTCTTGTTCTCGTCCGCTCCGCTTTTACGCCGCCGCCGCCTGACCACCCCGTCCCCCTCAGCGCCCCAGGAGGGGCGTCTCGTTATTAGGCGGGCTCTTCGCTTCCCAGCGGCTGCCAGACGCGGTCTCCGGTCACGGTAGCCAAATATTGACGCCCTCTTTCCTCCTCCCGCACCATCGTATTTTTTTCTTCCTTCCCATGGGTGCCTTCGACTTTTGCTCTTGAGTGGAAACCGGATTAGCTGGCCAAAGACACCCCTCGCGGCCGGCCCTTGCTCCCGAAACCCTTTCCATTCTGCTTATTGACATCGCCGTGTTCTTCCTTGCTTGTTCTTGTCTCGCTTTAAACCTCACCTCCCGCGAGCCGCCTCGTATTTGTTCTACCCGCGCATCGGCGGCCTGCTTCGTACGCCTTCGGCTCTCCTCCGCTTCTGGCCCGTGTGTGCCGGCGCCGATCTCTCGATCTGCGAGCAGGCGCGTGCTGCCGCTGCATAGAGCTGCCGTGTACCAACTTGGGTCTCGAATCAAATTTCCGCCTTGTCTAAACAGAGATGTGCCCGTCTACTCGCCTCTGCTCTCGTCGTGTACCCCCGGCACTTTTTGCCCGTCGCCCAGCAATGAGCGCGCGCGCCCCATCCATTTTATTACTTCTTTCCCTCGTCTTCGGCCACCCCTGCGCACTCGCGCGTCGATTCGGCGAAGAATGCGCGGCGTGCGACGCTTCGCGTGCCTGGCTTCGTCGCGTGCCGCCTCGTGTGTTTTACTTGTGTCTCGGACCGTGCGGGGAGGGCTTTGAATGCAAATGTGATTAGCGTTCGAAGCAGCTCGATGAGTCAAGTGTTGATTTTGCTTCGCGCGGCTGTTGTCTGAGCGTCAGCGTTGTTTTTCGGCTTTGTTACTCGAGGGAAGGGGGCATTAAACGGACATCATTAAAGGAATAACAGCGGCGGAAAAGAAAAAAGCACCAGGCGAGAGAAAACGATGTGACGACGAATAAAGAGCCTGGCGCAGAGGAATCTGCACTTGCACGATCTTTTTGCTTGGCTCCCCGAGAACGGAAAGCAGGAACGAATTGCACGCCTCCCGGTCGATCCTAGGTTATGTGCAGAGAGAGATGGAGAGATTTCAAACACGTTTGCTGTGCAAATGAAGCCCCTTAGAGAACTGTGATCAAGTACGGAATTTCGCAAACAGGTCCCTTTCACTTTTTAGGCATAAGAGACCGTTTTTGTTGACTTCATTCAGGCGAGAATTTCCTGCTCTTTGAATGCATGTGTTTTTTTTTTTTTTTTTTTGTTGCTCGCACTTGTTTGTCCGCATGCAAGCTATAGCTTTTGCTGGCTTCGCATTACAGCTGCAAAGCGACGCACTGCATTCACGTTAACGTTGTAACGGCATGCTGCTTAAAGTCATTGAGACAATTTTTCTTTTGTGCGCTCCGAGTGAACGTCAAATCTTCCGCTCATTTTGTTATAAATGGTTATATCTTTGGTGATATTTGTTCATAAAATTCGGAATCATTGTAGGTAAAAGAAATATTTCATTTGAGAATCTTATTTAACTGCAAAACATCCGACAGAGCACAAGCGCTACAGTAGGCATATTACAGATAGTAATCATACATGGAGGGTACTTTGTGACGTTCTCGGTAGAACGTAACATAGCTCGCAGCTTGCGCACCTGTGGTGTGTGTGTGTGTGCGCGTGTACGTGTGTGCGTGCGTGTGCGTGGGTGTGTGCGCGGGGGGAGGGGGGGTTGCAACTAGCGTCTTCGCTTCATATGAAATCCATGTTCATAAAGTTCAATGCTGTGCCAAAAGGACTGCCCCTTCAAATATACGTCCCTATGTTTAGCGAGATAAATACGTTTTCTAGCGTGCGTATATAAGGAAGGCAGTTAAGTGCATACTGCCTGCGCAGGAGCCATTGCTGGGTATATTTTGGGGTAGGACTCCGTGAGTTAGCCATTGGCTGTGTGCGGAATGGTACTGGCGTGTTTGCTTAATCTGAGAGGAACCTTTTCCTTCTTGGCGTTCTAGAAGCTGTAGCGGCACTCGAGGGGTTAAGTTCAATGTCACGTTATTTTAAACTGCAGCTAGCGGCCCTTGGAACTGGCCACTCGGTGGTCTGCAGTGGGGCAAGCCTTGCGATGATGCTAGCCGCCGTTACAAATATGGTGCCGTTGGAATTTCCTGCGGTACTTTATAACGTCCCTAATGACGAATGCCGAATGATTAAATAATTATTCAAGAAACCAAAACCGATCAAGCAGATAAATAAGGAATAAGAAAGTAGAATAAAAATGGGAATAAAATAGTGCTAAAAAACAATGTGTCTTGTGCTGCATCGGGATTTGTGGCACATAAACAGCCTGTCATGCTCCAAAGGCGGGTAAGAAGCAATACAGACGGAGAACCTTCCATCTCTGCTTACCCTGAATGACATGACTCTCTTTTACAGCAGAAACTGAGGACGCTCTGTTTGCATTCACCTTCCAAACGCTTCCGCCCTTTTCTGCCGGGGGAAAACTACAGGAATGCCTTCTGGTTGCTTTCGCCTGCAAGTGACAAGAATAAAAGGGGTTTGGTTTTATTCTATGCCCTCCGGCTCGCATTTGCACATATTGTGGCGTGCTCACATCAAAACGGCGGCTTTCCTGGGGGAAAGCTTTTTCGCTCTGCACTTAGCTTCTGCACTTAGAGTTGACATACCCCCCCCCCCCCCCCCCCCCCTGAATCAAGCACCAATAATGTTGACTTAAGGATGTTATTCGTCACTTGAGGGCCAAACGCCTCTTGACTGCACGCAGGATTGTCATTGATATTCTAGCGGAAATCAAGAAGAAATGAGCATGGGCAGAGCATGTAGTGCGAAGAGGGGATAACCGATGGTCTCGTAGAGTAACAAATTAGATTTTAAGGAAAGGGAAGCATAGCAGGGGGAGGTGGAAAATTAGGTGGGCGGATGCGGTCAAGAAGTTCGCAGGGGTCAAGCGGATTCTGCTGCTGCTGCATTCGTTGCAGTGCTAGATACGATTAAAATTGGTTTGCAGGAAACGAAAGCCGAATTATCTGTCACACTTTCTCCGGCAAGTGTCAGTTTGGACGGCACCTGGCACTCGACATACCGAATTCCCGCTGAGACATTTACTGACCAAAGTCCAGAGGAATCAAATAACGACGGTCAGACGCAAAAGTTAACGACAAATCAGGACAGAACATTTCAGAACAGCGACCCAAGAATTATGGGGCCCTCTCAAGCTACCACTTTAAAAGTATGCGGTGACAACGTTCATGGAAGCTTCCGTCAGCCGGCTCTCCTTGCGGATACTCGTTCGCATACAGGATTAATCCTTAACCCTACTCGATTTAACTCCTACGCGCTTAAATAGCAACCCCTTAATTGGAGCCTCTTTTATCTTGCTACACCCATACAGTCATAACCTACCACGCTATCGAGCTACCAGTCGTAAGCGAACATCATGCACGCACGCACGCACGCACGCACGCACGCACGCACGCACGCACGCACGCACACACACACACACACACACACACACACACACACACACACACACACACACACGCACGCACACACACACACACACACACGCACGCACGCACACGCACACGCACACGCACACGCACACACACACACACACACACACACACACACACACACACACACACACACACACACACACACACACACACACACACACACACACACACACACACACACACACACACACACACACACACACACACACACACACACACACACACACACACACACACACACACACACACACACACACACACACACACACACACACACACACACACACATATTTAAGGTTTATTTATAGGGCGCGAATCAACCTTAGCCTGGTGCATTAACGGAATGAAAGCGAGCTTCTTCCTCTTCCTCACACTTCCTTTTTTCTCTCTCCAGCACTGCCTGACATTTACCCCTTCGCAGACGAAGTTCTCCGGGCTGTCAGTCAGAACCCTGAGAGTGGCAGATCCTCATCCTTGCGACGTGCACAACTTGTGTTTTCCGAGAGGGGCGGCCTTGGGAAGCTCGGCGAGACACAACGCAATTCAAGTCGTTGATCTGAGTGAGCACAATAAATAGGCTTGTGTAGTGCGACAACAACTGGGACAAACCACGCTTGCGTAGATGCGCCCAGGGCCATACTAAGTCTCCGGGAAAGTAGCAGACACGCCTGGTGCCGACGATCGTAGCGCTGCTGTGAGGCTAGAGTGCGTAACCGGGCGAGCCGACGAGCATCTTTAGCGCGGCAGGAGGTGCTGGACGCAGAAAGCTCGGTGTCGAGAGAGAACGGTAAGATGGTATCGAGAGAACTTCGAGGCGGACGTGCATAAAGAAGGAAAAATGGGCTATAAGCAGTTGTTTCAGACCTCAAGGTGCTATAGGCATATGTAATGAAGTGAAGCACGTCATCCCAGTTCTTATTAAACTTGATGTAAATCACAAGCATGTTCGTCCGTGTCCAGTTTTTGCGTTAAACGAGGCCATTTGTCTGGGGATGGTACGGCGTAGAGTGACCCAACTGGCAAGTACAATAGCGCAGAAGCGGTTCCACAACATCTGCCGTAAACTGGCGGCCACGGGCACTAATAATGACATGAGGAGGCCCATGACGGAGGACGACAGCGTGAAGAAGAAAGAGACGTCTGCGTTGATGTTGGAAGGGATGGCGGCAATTTCACAGTAGCACGTGAGATGATAAACGCATACGATGACCCAGCGATTGCTTTCGGACGAGCGGGGAAACAAGCAATGAAAATGGCTGGTGCTTCCTTATCTAAAGAGGCCCTGGAGGCCTACGTTGTTTCTGCTAACGATGTTGTGCAATTCAAACTAATAATGACGACAAATATATATTGAAGATGATGGCATCGCATTTCACCTGGAAATGTCACGTCATATCTTTGGACTAGCAGAGAAACGGGCCTATGAGGTCAACACCCACTTGCTCATATGGTGTGGTCGGTGGTGTGACCGGATGTAAGCGGATGTAAGCGGCCGGGTGGAGAAATCGTGGGAAACTTGAACCGCTGACACTACACGCAGGAGGTCACATAACGCTGAGACGTGCTACCCATGGCTAGTAAAAACGTTCCTTAATGCGGGTAAGAGTTCTGGCAAACCCAAAGTTTCCAGCCATGACGCCATTGTGCACTGCATGTAGAACAGAGGGGTGGTGGTGAAAACATTAATTAGGCTGTACAAGGAACAGGAGATAGGTTTGGATCAGTCCGTAAGGGACCGGTTCACACAAGCACTAGGTAGATGTACCTAGTTCGTAACCCCAGGGGCGATGGCCGTCTCCCGGGCACGCCCTACTAAGGTTTGTTGGGCCTGTAAGTCGTGGCAGCCGAGCAGGGTCCCCTCTCAGTCCTCCCGGGTTGGGTTTGGGATGGGGGGAATAGCCGAGTTTGAGGCGTAGGCGGCCGGGTGGAGAAATCGTGGGAAACTTGAACCGCTGACACTACACGCAGGAGGTCACATAACGCTGAGACGTGCTACCCATGGCTAGTAAAAACGTTCCTTAATGCGGGTAAGAGTTCTGGCAAACCCAAAGTTTCCAGCCATGACGCCATTGTGCACTGCATGTAGAACAGAGGGGTGGTGGTGAAAACATTAATTAGGCTGTACAAGGAACAGGAGATAGGTTTGGATCAGTCCGTAAGGGACCGGTTCACACAAGCACTAGGTAGATGTACCTAGTTCGTAACCCCAGGGGCGATGGCCGTCTCCCGGGCACGCCCTACTAAGGTTTGTTGGGCCTGTAAGTCGTGGCAGCCGAGCAGGGTCCCCTCTCAGTCCTCCCGGGTTGGGTTTGGGATGGGGGGAATAGCCGAGTTTGAGGCGTAGGCCCACACCATGTGACAGGTGCCCGCAGACACTGCTCCAAAGTGCGGGTAGCTGCCGCTGAAGGAGGGGTCCAAATGCTTTAGGCCTGCCGGGCACATCAATGTATTGGTGAGAAGGCCGAGAGGAAGCCGCTTGTCCGCCTTCTTGAGGCCTTTACATGGGTGGGGGTAAAGGCGATGGCTATCTTGATGGTATGTTGTGATATCTCTGAAGGTATAGATCGGATTAAAATCAGGTTCCTGATCGGCTGGGGAGGAGAAAACAGCCCGGTGAGAAAGCGCGCGGACGGCTGTGTCTGCATCTGCTGCCTGGTTTCCTGCCAACCTGTCACAAACCCCCGCCTTTACGGTCAAAAGAGGCACTGGATCCCCTTTGCGGTTACCCGTCGTCCCTCTATGAGGTTTGAGAAAATTTTAAAGGTTAGGCCGGTCAACTAGTGAAGTACGTGTGTCGGTGTGTGATTGAGGAATTAGTTCAAAAATTACAAGGGTTCAACGCTGCTGAACCAAATATTGAGCGAAAGCATTAGCTGCGGGTGACCGAGCGTTCTTCTTCTGCTCTTTTTCTTCTTCCTTCCTCAGCCTACATATAAAGCTCCGCTTTAACCAACCCATATGAACGTGCCTTAGTGGCCTATAAGGGCAAGGTAATGCCAGGGTCCTAGCAGGCTGATTCTGACATAACCGCCCCATGTGAAACGACAGACTCACGTTGGCAGCTCCTGCCAGCCCGTGTGTCACGTGGGTAAGACGTAACTTGGGTAAGACGTAACTGCCGGAGTGGCGCAGTGGTTACGGCGCTCGACTGCTGTTCTCAAGGATGCGGGATCGAATCCCGGCCCCGGCGGCCACTTTTCGATGGAGGCGAAAAGCAAGGCGCCCACGTGCTGTGCGATGTCAGTGCACATTAAAGAACCACAGGTGGTCGAAGTTTCAAAGAGTCCTCCACTATGGCGTCTCTCATAGCCGCAGTCGCTTTGGGACGTTAAACCCCACAAAACACAGACCACCACGTAACTGCGGCCGGGTCACGCGAAGGCTTGAAAGTGCGAGTAGTATTGATAAAAAAGGTCACTTTCTTTTACAAACAATTGAATGTTTATAAATTGTAGTCCCAATTACACTGCATAGTAATAGAGTACAATGAAAAAAAAAAAATAAAACGCCACAACAAGATATTGATAAAAGACGACTAGATAAATGACAAGAGGGAAACCCAACAATGAACAAAACGCTGCGATAAAAAGAAGACTATAAAGGCAACAAAGCAAGTATTGTAGGTATAAGTATGGGCAGAAGTTACATAGAAAACACAGCGAAAAATATTACTAAGTCAGGTAAAGGTTAACAAAAGGGAAAATAATGTTCGATTGAACAACCGTCTGTGGCGAAATGGAATTCTCCCGCCTTTCTTGCGAGTTGAGGCATTGAAGGCTGGGTCGTTTGGTAGGCGAGGCCATACAGATGAGCAGACGATGCGTCGATCGCGGGCCCGGTTAAACAAAAGACGATTTCCTAGAGCGGCAGCGAGAGAGGCCCGGAAGACTGGATCTTCCCAAAGCGCACTGGCGCGGGCGCTGCGTAGACAGCCGAGAGCATAAAAACGCATACAGCAGCACGCCCGCGCCAGTGTGCTGATCTAGCTTCAAAAAGTAGTGCACTGCCTCTTGAGTTATCAAAGAAAGTTTCCTTCCAGATCTGCATTTTTCACTTTCGGTATAATTCCACACTCTGTTTCTTCTCCATCGAATTTGTCCAATTTTTACCTTCCGTGTTTTTCACCTGTTGCTTAATGCTCTTTATTTCTCCGTCCTTGTGACTAGCATACTTACTAGTTAGTTTCCTAGTTCTTTTCCTTCTTTGTGAGTCAACGCTTTTTAAGTACCGGTATTTAAATACTTTAACTGCCCATCTGTTAATGTCCAATTTCCTCAGGCGTTCCTCATATAATATTTTACTCTGACCTTCCCGTACTTCGAAAGATGCCCAGCCCATATCTCCCTGTACCTCCTCATTTGTAGTTTTGCCGTGGGAACCTAGTGCTAATCGTCCAACGGATCTCTGATTTATTTCTAATGTCGATTGTACCTCTGATATTAGACACAAAACCGCATTTCTGAAAGTAAGTCCGGGCACCAAAATTTATTTCCAAATACCGCTCAAAATCTCATACCATAATGCCTTATGCTTCATTATTCCGGCATTCCTTCGCCCTTTGGCCTCAAGTGATTGCTCATGCTTTCCAATGTATGTCAATCCTTCGTTTACCCATACCCCCAGATATTTATATTCTGCTACTCTAGGTATTTCATGGCCTTGTATTTTAAGACCCCGATCGGTTGAGCCGTTGAAAATCATCAGACCCGACTTAACTGCGCTAAAACTGAACCCTAGAGCGTCCCCTTCGTCTCCGCAATACTTAACTAAGAGTTTGCAATTCTTTCAGACTCTCAGCTAGCAGCACAATACCGTCTGCATACATTAAACCGGGGAGGCGCTGCTCTACCGCCTTTCCACCTAATCTATATGACAGGTTAAAACCTAGGTTACTGTCTTGTATGCTCCGTTCCAGATTTATCATATAAATCATTAACAGCTGCGGTGATAGAGGACAGCCTTGTCTTAATCCTTTGCATACTTTGACATCTTCCATACTTATTATTCCTTCCCATGTAATTTCTATTTTGTTATCCCGGTATATTTCCTGTAGGAACTCTGTTATCTCATAACCGATACCTTCTTCTTTTAATGTGTTCCACAGGAGTTCCCTGTTTACGTGGTCGTACGCCCCGTTTATGTCCAGGCCAAATACAAAGGTCTATTTTCCACTCTAGATATTTCGATGCATTGGGTAAGCACGAACAGGCTATCATCTAAGCGCCTACCATTTCTAAAGCCGTTCTGAAGTTCTCCGAGTATCTTGTTACTTTCTACCCATGCTTGCTCCTTTAATTTCACCGCTTGCATGGCCAACCTGTACATAACAGATGCTACGGTAATCGGCCTGTAGGATTTTATGTGCATCCTTTCTCCACACACAACTCACCGACCAATCAACGCCACAGCGCCTATCAACAACCACCTGCCTGAGGCGTGCCTTTGATGTTTCTCGCACACCGCTAAAAACGCTGGATTTTGAAGAGTAGGGGGCCTTAAACGCTCTCGCATTAAAATACTCATGAATATACAAAAGTTCCTGCTTTTGATGCACGTTTCGATACATCAAATGGCAGAGTTAATGAGTACTATTGTTTATTCTCTTTTGAAAATTACCTGCCATCGGTCCAGCAAAGAAATATCTTTATAATGCGGTAGTGCTAATAATGCTTGCCTAAATTTTTAAACTTGCGCAGGGGATCTCATTACACAACGACGCAAATAATGAGTGAAGGGGGCATGTTGCGTGTCACGCTGGTGTTTCGTAGCATATAAGACAAAGCCGCCCACGTACGGCAACAAGCCGTAAACCTTGTCGCATTGGAACGGGTTGAATTGTCGGTTTTGAACAGTCCCTATTTAGTTCAGTGCATTCGAAATGATAGCTATAGGATGAGCTAACGCTGAGACGTTCGACGAAGAGAAGGAAAAGCATGCTAGTTGATTCCTACAGCCAGATGTTACAATATGTACCGTTAGGAGTTTACAGGTGTTTGGAGCTTACCTCTTTCTTCAATAAAATAAATAAATATGAATTAATCATAAGCAAAGAAGCGTATAGTTGAACAAAGTACGTAATTGAAGTTATGGTTTCGGCCGTGCTGCACAAATGCAACGCAACAAAATGGTGAGTAAGGTTAATGCTTTCACATTCACGACTACCTGACTCGCCCGAAAACAGATTTCACAGCAGAGAGACGGCTGCCAGAAAAATCGATCGTGTCGAGCTCTAAAATGATAAAAAGACTAAACAAAGTTTAGAAAGGAGCGCCTTGCGTCTCGATATCTGCACAAGTTTTGTCAGTAGCCGCTATTCACCGACAGGTTGGACCTTCATGGAGGTGCATCTCTCGGCGTAAAGAAATTGTGCCATTACGGCCCCAGGATATCGGGCACGTCTCGCTCTTCAGCTCCGAAGCCAAGCGGCCCCCAGAGACAGCTTTCCGCTGACGCGCCTGCACTCCATCTCCCGATAATAAAGCTGCGCTCTCGATGGCTGTGCAGAAGCCTGAGGCGAGGAGGGAACAAGTGGTAGAGTGTTAGAATAAG
This sequence comes from Amblyomma maculatum, assembly GCF_055883805.1. Classification (NCBI taxonomy): domain Eukaryota; kingdom Metazoa; phylum Arthropoda; class Arachnida; order Ixodida; family Ixodidae; genus Amblyomma; species Amblyomma maculatum. Next base: position 230,190,663 of record NC_139344.1, read on the forward strand.
AAAGGAAGGAAGGAAGGAAGAAGGAGTGACAAGAAGCAATGTGCATGCGGCCCTCCGACTTTCAACCTTATGGGTACCGCGTGTCTTGAAACTGGAGATTCCAAGGAAATCGTTTTAGGCCGTCGCATTTTGCTACTCTGAGGCCTGAACACTCCTCGTGACATTCGAGTAGACACTTCAAATAATTAAAGGAAAGCAAAATAATTTTTTTTTTTTACAGATGTTGTGTAGCTTACGGAAGAACTCACTCTCTGTCCTTCGCAAACACCAACAATATTGTGATTATTTCTTGTTTATTCCGCCTATTTTGTGGAAAAGGATAAAATACGTGTTTAAAGGGATACTAGGCACAATTCTGCCCTGTTATATCTCTCAGTAATATTTTATTCGGGGAGCTCTTCCTGGCTACGTTGACTTGTGCCCAGATCGTATAGAACATTGTATTTAAAAACTTCTCCCGCCAAGTCGATGAACATTCGTCGTCCCCACCGAAAAGGCCGTGCCGCCGCCATTTTGAAGTGAATGGCAGTGTAACTTAGCCTTCGGGATTAGCGCCAAATATGGATGCCGAAGCACTCATTTTATAAGGGGAATTGGTTGCTGACGGCGAAAACATTTCTTCTCTCATTAGTAGCGTCACCGGAGTGTGTGGACAGAGCCTGTCATCAGAACGTGTCCGCACGAACTATCAATCATCCACTGCGTGGGCAATTAGTATAGTAATTGATTAGGCAATCATTTAATTTGTAGGAATGATTACTAAAGTTACCAGTTGCAGAAATGATTATTAAATTGTTAGATAATTACTGGAACAAATTAAGGAAGCATGATTAATTGAATGAGTCAATTGCTTAGAAACTGTTTGGTCTCTTGTCCAATTAGGTAATAAGCTCATTACCTATTTAGTTAATTACCCAGTTTAAATAATTTGTTAACTAATTGCTTGAATCAGTGAATTAGAAATTGACAGGTCATTTAAAAATTATGAGAATGCGTTCACTACTCACTAGACGTTCTTACTAGACTTTCTAGCAACGAGACCCACGTTTTGTGATGTGGCATGGTACATGGTGTGGGCTGGTACGGTATAGCAATTCTATTGTACTCTAACTTCATTACAATTTTTCGTTCAATTTGCGTCCCTGGGTTAATTAAGCATACTATAGCAGGAGTCGATTAGGGCAATGAACATGACCCGAAAACAACAAAGGAATGCGATAAAAAGCAATATGCTTGTACTATCAATCCAGAAATCTGCGGTCGTGGTGTGCTACCATGTTGGCTGTAATTTTATTCCTTATTATTCCAAGTTAAAAAAAAAATGCACCGGACTAAAAGGCTGCAAATGAATCTGTCCTTTGTAACCCAGACATCCTTGAACTAGTAATACTAGAATGTGTCAAAGGCTGCAAATGAAGCGGCCCTTTGTTACCCAGACATCCTTGAACTAATAATACCAGTATGTGTCGAAAGATCTGTCAAATAACGGGCCGGTAACCTATCTCTTGTTGAGACACGAGCACGAAACTTGGCTTGTTTACTGCGTTTTATCAAGCGCCTGTAGAGAATACCCGTTGTTATCACACAATCCCCGTACTTCCTCTTCAAAGAAGTTGCTTACATTGATTCGATCGTTTTGTATTCTCGTTTCTTTTCCTCTCTCTTCTCTCTGGGGTGAATATGTGGCCAGCGCTTGGTCAGTTAAGAAACTCCTCTGTCGGCGTTCGCTCTTTGGTAAGACCAATTCTCGTAATGTTTTATTCCAAACATATTTTCCTTTTCAAAGCCAGCGAAAGCCTGATATGCATTCCAGCCCTGGAGGTATGAGTACTTGAAGCAGTATTTGAAGCTTTTTTCAAATTAGGATAGCATTCACCCTCAACCTCATGAACTCTGGATGCTACTGAGAATACAGTGGGCCCCATATTTAAAAGCATCGCACGGAGCGTCGACCTCTTCGTGCTTCTGAGTCGGAAAAGAAAGTAGAGGAGAAATCGTGCGAAGGCATTGGCGCGCCCACAATTCCTTTAAAAGAAGAGACATCTGGGCGAGTTGGTATGGTGACATGATAGAAAAAACAGCGCAAAAGACGTGCACGTCCTGTCCGTTCTTCTCCTCCGTGCACGTCTTTTGCGCTGTTTTTTCTATCATGTCACAATTCCTTCTGTTGCGGTAAGCGTAGGCTGCTAGGACGTTCTTACAAACGACTTCAAAGCCACTCCATGCATACGAAGCCACTCCTATGCATAATCGGCTGTTTTGTATCGAGCCCCAAGAAGATCTGACCACTGTATTTATTTGCTGCACACAGTGTATAGCGGAAGCAGCTTACAAATATTTCATATAAGAAACGTAGCGTGCCCTAGAAACAAGCTGAGGTCGTTACATGAATAGCTAGTCGGAGAGGGCCATCGATATCAGAGTATTTGTTTAATTAAAGAAACGCCCTCGACACGGTAGCCGCAAAGAGAACCGGGGCCTATCCTCGAGCTTAGAACATTACGTGTTGTTTGCCCCAGTGAAAGCAAGAAAACATGCAGCAGATAAAGCACGAAACAAACGCGCTGCGAACTCGGTCATAAACTTGTTTCGAGGGATTGATTCGCGCGAAGAACAGCCAAGCAGACGACGCTGGCTGGCTCCAGCAACATGAAAGGCGCGCATTCTCGTTTCCTCTCCGAGTTCCACTGTGCTTCACCTCCGCGCTGCCGCTGATCCGGGCAGTGGGCGCTCTCACGATACGTTTAATAAGTAGCTGGCTGTACATTATTAGGGTCACCCGCCGCTGTGGCTCAGTGGTTAAGGCGCTGTCGACTAATGATCCCAAAGGCGGGGTTTCGAACCCGGTTGCGGCGGCCGCTTTTTGACCAAGTTCAAATGCAAGGCGCCCGGTACTGAGCGATGTCAGCTCACGTTTAAGAACCCCTGGTATTCGAAATTTCCGGACCTCTCCACTACGCCATTCCTAATAGCTTGTTTCGCTTTTGAACGTTAAACCTCATCATCATCATCATCATCATCATCATCATCATCATCATCATCATCATCATCATCATCATCATCATCATCATCATCCGGAATATACCCACTGCAGGGCGAAGGCCTCTCCCATACTCCTCCAAGTAACCCAGTCCTGTGCTAGCTGAATCCACTTGACCCCTGCGAACTTTTAACCTATAAACCCCTATAATCCTAAACTCTATAAAGCAAACTAAACTATACCGGAAGATAGTAGCCGCCTCCCCCCTTCTCCTGCCCAACAGTCAAAACATCTTTTACGTAGTGCTTATGCTTCGAGAGAGAGAGAGAGAGAGAGAGAGAGAGAGAGAGAGAGAGAGAAAATAACTTCATTGGCACTAGTCGTAGAATTTGGAGGAAACCTCCGCTAAGACTGAGGCCTATGCTTTTTTGCTACACACGAGATTTTGAAGAATGAGTGGAATACACCCTCATCTCACTCCCTCTCCCTTCACAAGCAAAATTATACCAGAACTCAAAGGCTAATCTTGCTTGGCTCACGCGTAGCGTAAAAAGAGAGAGAGAGAAAAGAATACTTCACTCATCTTGCGTCATCCGAGTTCTGGGCCCTTCGACGTGCGCGTAGTTCTCCAGCTTTTTTTCTTACCGTTGTTTGCTCATGCCTGGAGTGCTTTAAGGCCTCTAAGGAATTTAATGAAAAGTGCTTAATTCATTAGGAACTTCGCTCCTCGCGACGCGTGCCGTGTGATGCGAGGGCCCTGTCAAGATTCCTTACTGTTGATCTCCCTCTTGGCAGCACGCAGCGAAGGTGGAGGGGACATGCAGGGCATCTTGCACGGTCGACTTCGTGACTGAGCGCAGTACAGCAGGCATGAAGAATGGATGACTGGCGTGACCGTAGCTCGGCGTGAGGCTGGTCTGCCTTCGTCGCCGCAGGGCGTTGACACTGTTGCGGGACCGCTTTTGGCTTTCTCTGGGGCATAACTCGATCTCTGCCCGAAGCGCCTCTTGGAAGCAGGTCACACGCTCGCCTTTTATTCTTTCCGGCGGCGCCGACGCGCGCGCTTTGTGCGCTCAGCGACCGCTCAGTGCGCGGCAGTTAATTTGCCTTTGTGCACGCCCATCGGCTGCTTGCGACATCGGCGTGTGACGGCTCCCTCTGGCGAAAGCTGGTTCCGGCACCGGGTTAGGGCCCACCGCAGGAAAAACCAGTCTTGCCGCGGGGGACGCTGACGCTGCGAACCTGTCCTGTCACTGAGGGCCAGCCGTTTCCTCCAGTTCTGCCAAGCCGAAATAAAAAGGCGCGCGGAAAAGGAAAGGAGAACGGTGCATAAAAATTGCCGCTCGGAGAAAATAGCGATGTCAGCCCTCTATAGAGTCCTCAGCTGCCATGTTTTAAACAATGCGGAAGGGGTCGCGTTCTCCGCTCAAAACAGGTCCCCAGGGTACAATCGTCGACTCCCATAACAGTGGTCGCCTGTCCGTGAGCGGAAACAATCACGCGTCATATTCAGCGACAAGAATTTGCTCTTACTAAATATAGAGGCTGTTTAAAACACCAGTGGCAGAAGTTGAACATAAGAGAACTGAACAAGAGCTCACCTTTGTTTCAAGTTCTGAGTGAGAGGCGCTTGCACTAAATTTCGTGTAGTCTATGCATAGGCGTTCCTTCCGTAAACAAATCCAGAGGACGAGAAAAAACGCACGAAAAAAAGAAACAGCAGGAAACTGGACAGAAAACGAAGCAGTTTGTGCGAATCCCTTCGTGGGAACGAAAATAGACAGCATTTATAGAAGAACAGCCAAACAGCGCAGTGAGGAAAAGTAGTCGGCTTTCAGGCATAATATCCAGTTCCTGACGTACCTTAGTAACAAGTAAAATTGGTGTACCCCGATATATTAACGTAATATATTGCCATCTTAGATTTCATAATTTAAACAAGAGCATTGGGTTTTTTTGGGACTGACATGAACCAGCTCCTATAATGCAAACAAAAGCTAACTGCAATACCCAGAAATTTTGCATATTTTCTGAAAAGAAGTTTTGGTCGCGATTTTTTTTTTGCTTATAGTTTAACGTCCCGATAACAATTAGTATACCCGGAAACTTACCCTTGCAAGGTTTCCATTTTTTTATATTAAGTTTTCATACACCCCTTTGGTTTTCATGGCAGTCTGTTTTATTTTTTTGTGAACGTAGAACAAACTTCCGAAACAAAATTTTATTGCGCATCGGAATCTTTCAGCAGTTTCATTGTGTGTTTAAGAACGTATCTTAGATTTTTTCACATTTGCTTCAAAATTATTAGAAACTCACCACATTGCTTTTTTACAGAGTATTAATTGATCGTTGTGAGCGCGGGACAAACTTCCACAGCAAACTCGTCGGAAGCTACGGCACAGCAAACTAGACCGTTTATATGAATAGGTCCATAAAATGTATCCTACAGTATTAAACACTTTCCTTGCAGTATCTGCAAAAACGAGCCAATTGGTTTTTATGGCAGTCTTAACTACTCGGTGAAAGCGCAGGAGAAACTTTAAAGAAAATGTTTGCCACTCACCGGGAGATCAGAATTAATGTTCCCAATGACTTGTGCATAACCGGATATTATAACATTCTGCAGCTGCCACTCAATCAAAAAATATCCCAGAAAGTTTGACCTGTGTTTTCACAGTGCCACTGTGTGGCTTCACAGGATTTGTGGCTTCACAAGAATTTTTGTTCGTTCCAGGAAGTGTCCGAAGAAGCTTGGTGCAATCTTTTATTTTGTGCTCTTTACGCATAGTTGTTTCTTTCGATAGCTTGACTCGAACGCAGAGCGATTATTGGCGTTGTGAATGGGACCCGCCCATTATGTAAATATGTACAATTTCAGAAAAGTCAAGCATGGAGTCATCGTACTTCTCGTACCTCTTGGGAAAGCGGCGGGGAAAAAAAAAGTTTTTGAGCAGGTCAGAGACTAAGAATTTTCATTTATTCAACAAAGGTTTTTGAGTAGATGACATGTTGCTAAACCATCGACCATATTGCTACCCCCACTGTGAGCCACAGCAGAAGATCTGTACACATGGACTGGTCTCGATCATCATCGTCCGCTCTTCTCCATGCAGATGCGCACTCTCTGTTCCCGAGGTCACTGTTTGCGGTTTCTACGAGGGGCATTCATAAAGTTCGCATTATTGGCAAGAAGCTAAGCATATCAGAAAGTGATATTTTGGTGTGAGTTTAATATTTATCTGCATATTCTCCTTCCAAGGCCATGGACGTCCGCCCTTTTAGGACGAGCTGCAGCAAATATTATCTCTACACCTATCTGTAGACCTCGTGAGATTCGGCAAGAGCTCGACTTGAGAAATCACTTCGTTGTCTTTCCGGCATTGTTACTGATGCAGTGTGTTCTTTGGAGGAGGCAAGAGAAAAAAGCCACTTGGTGCGAGGTCAGCTGAACATGCGCAATGGGCACAATAACAAGAACGGGGCAATAAGTCTGCAAGACTAAGTGTGCCACCACCACCTGTCCTGAGTGAAGCGATGCATGCATTGTGATGATGCAGACGGATGTCTTTCGCAAGCGTGCCAACCTTCGTAATGTGCAAACTATTGTGAATAATGGTGCACACTGAGCCTATAGTCACATTAATTGGTTTCAATATTTATTCGAAGGTAATCCACCGGTTAGGGAACGGTAGAGCCTCCTCTGTCGTAGCAAGTTGTGGCTCACCATTGAGCGACGGTCGGCCACTCCGTTATTGGTCGTTCTGGCTTGTTTCACGATGTTCTTGTCAGTTGGGGCACTGTCATTGTACACCACCACTAGCTCGGCATGAATATTCTTTGAATAGCGGCACTTCAAGAAAGCGGAGCAAAGAAAGGTGCTTCCAATTTCCCAATGAATGCCACCCCGCCGGGGTAGCGCAGTGGTTACGGCGCTCGTCTACTGTTCCCAAGGACGCGGGATCGAATCCTGGCCTCGGCGGCCGCTTTTCGTTGGAGGCGAAAAGCAAGGCGCCCGTGTGCTGTGCGATGTCAGTGCACGTTGAAGAACCCCAGGTGGTCGAAGTTTCAAAGAGTCCTCCACTACGGCGTCTCTCATAGCCTGAGTTGCTTTGGGACGTTAAACCCCACAAACCAAACCAACCAATGAATGCCGCCATCTTTGATCTGATGCTCTAGCGGTGTTGCGTGGTAATATACAGAAGGCAAATTTCGCATTACGCAAAAAGTAAACAAACGTATGTTCATTTTGGTGCATCTATTGCACGCCTGGCACAAATGTGGGGTGCTGATGATGCGAACTTTATGAACGCCCCTCGTACACCGCGAGCTTCAGGTCATCCTTTGACCTTCGTTCGAAGGGCGCTAGGTTCACTGAAATAAGGCTATCTAATGGTCTTTCACCTGAGATACCAGCAATGCTAACGCACGCACACACACACACACACACACACACACACACACACACACACACACACACACACACACACACACACACACACACACACACACACACACACACACACACACACACACACACACACACACACACACACACACACAACAGTATCATGTGCGGGTTTTTCTACCTTCACATGTTGCGGCCTACGTCATATGCATCTATTAGTTCTGTAATTTTTTATCTTTTAAGTACACACCTCATGAAGGAAGTGTCTAGTTGACTGAGCGGCAATACACATGCTGCTCATCAGATGGGAGACCAGACGGATTTTGAGGGAATATTTCGACTGCAGCGGTGCATTGGATTGCCAGAATGAGACTTTTGGAGCATGTAGCTGGACAGCACGCAGTTACTCAATGATGAAGCTCGTTCTGAGCGGGAGCCATGTCCACGACAGGAAGAGGGAAAGGAAGCCTTCGACGGTTCGTGGCGCGAACTCGTACTCGCCAACATACAGCGGGTCCTTGCCTGGAACCAAATGAGTCTCTGCAGTATTGTGCAAATAAATAAATAAAATGAAATAAACAGAAGGCGCACCTGATGAGGTAACAATGGTGGTCACTTTCTGTCAGCTGTAGAGCATGAGATCAACTCAATAACACCAAAAACAGTCCCGCACATCGATGATGCGGATGCACGCGGTGACAATGGTTCCAGCGATCTGGACTCATCTCGCGTGACCAAAAAACTGGTAAGGTGGCGTGCCGGCCTTGGTTAGTTAAAGGACTAGGCAAAATAAATATGATAAGCCTTACCTTCCATGACATCCGTGGTTTCCTAGTGTTAATGGATGGAACAGAAGACGACTCCATAGCGGCAGAAAAGTGAAGGGGGCGCTATGGAGCAACAAGTCCGGTGCCACATAGAAGCTGCTTATGTCCACATCGCCGCGAAATGCAGCGCAGACCAGAATGACGCACGAAAAACTAAATACTTAAAACAGAGAAAGCGAGAAATGTTTTAAACTGGTCTAGTAGAAGAGAAAGGGAGCAAAGCAGTCAAATAAATCAGGAATAAAGTTGATGGTGCAGCCACAGTGCTGCCGTACAGTTCAACACTTAACATCGTGGGACGCTGTCGCAAAAAAAAAAAAAAAGAAATAATAATAATAACTCAATAATAAACATGGATGGTGCAGGACAATTTCGCTCAGAGTGGGAAATGACATGTGACCTGAAAAAAGGCCTGCTTAGAGGAGGGAAAGCTTAAAACTAGATGAGAAAAAAAAAAAAATTAACGAGTCTAGCTTTCTGCATCGTTCCCACGCTCAAAGCCCAGCGTCTGAAATGGAGGTGACAGGAAAAAAAAAAAAAGGAAAAAAAAAACGGGCTCTGAAATGAGCCGGATAAGAGGTTGCAAGATGCGGGAGCCGTCTGGTCCTTCAGTGAATAAACAGAACCCAAACGAGGCTGAAATGAAAACTAGACGGAGAGGGGTAAGGCGTCTGCTGAGACAGAGCCTCACGTTCGGGCTGTTGTGACCATGCCATCTTGCAGCTCAGCCCGTCGAAAAATGACCAAATAATGTACAATGTTCTTTCCGTCTTTCCTTTTTCTTTACCGCATATGGACCATATACCTATAGGCGACCAGATAATCATGATGCTGCATGAGTTGTACCTTCGATTTCTAAGGCTTCCCTCTCGTCTTCTCCTTTCGAAAATTTATTTTACTGTTAACGCCTTCGTTTCATATGGTGACACCTTGAGCTACAATATACAGCTGGCAAAAGGACAAGTGAAAAGATCACGCGGCTTCATAACAAGAATCAAGCAGCAGAAAGAGCAGATCTAGCACTGACGTTAGCACTCAATCACTGTCAAGACATTTGCGATATAAAAAGAAATACTTTTTTCTCGCTAATAAACATTCGCTATATATATATTTTTTCTATTGATCCGATTTCTCAGCCACCATTTTAAGCCAACTTTAGGATAGAGAGAGGAACAGAGAAGGCAGGTTTACCAGAGGGGGGTTCCGGTATTCTACTTTGCGCTGGAGGAAAGGAAGGGAAGAGGAGGAAAAAAATACCACACACATTTATAGAGAAAACTGCTCGTCACGAAAAACATTCTTATAGATTGTAAGGAAAAGCACAGAAGTGCTCTTGGGTCCTATGAAGACGCACCGGAACAGTAAATTACGCGCCTAAATGACTTGCAACATGCCCGCAATAAAGAAGTAAGCAGGTGTCACAGAAAGTTTTCTTGAAAAACAAACAAACAAACAAGAATAAAATAGAAAGAACATGGCGCTTTCCCTTGTTTAAAATTTCTAAATGGTAACAATCAAATCCAGGAGAGAAAAAAAAAAAAACCTCCTGCATGCTTATTTTGATTTTCCCTACCTCGAAATGTTTTATCGAGAGAAAAAGTAAATGGGCCGCGATATAAGAATTTTGAATTTTAAATTTCATTTCTTGAATCCTGGGAAAGAGCAATGCTCTACTTTCCGGCTGCACTGGTAGGCTGTGTTGTGATAAAGTTTTGGTCATTTTTGCGTATCGTTTGCGTTTTCTGTCCAGAATATACAATCAAGCATCTCTTTCCAACAGAGCGCAGATGTTGATATTTAGGCAGCCACTGAAAAATAATGCCGTCGGTTAGGTGCCAACTCGCCATTATTCAGGAGCATGGCGATGTTTTCTTTTGATACCAGGCAAGAAGATCTACGAAGCCCGAAAACAAAGAAGTAGGCCTTCGAGAACAGCAGTGGAGAAATAGAAAATAACCTTAAAATGAAAGAAGAAAAAAAAATAGCCGTGGCTTTTTCTACGCGAAGAAAAAAAAAGAATGAATATTACAGGCTTTCATTTGATCGTCGAGAATTGCCTGGTAGAAAAAAAATAAAATAAAGCTCCGGCTGCTCATCTATCCTATATTGCGTGCGCTACGGCAGCGTACTAATTTATCCCATGGAATTATCTTCGTGTTCTTTCTGGGCCCTGCTATGGCTTGCTCTTTATTCGTTCGCTGATTTGCGCCTTTCTTCCTCGAATGTCTGCGGTTGAACCTGCGGCTCGCTCACCTCCTTCAGTGATGCCGCGGTGGGCAAAAGTAATGGGCAGCGCATGATCTCCTCATTTGAGCAGCGCTATGCCCTCGGAGGCCGTAGCTGTTAGCAGGATGCCCCTCGGCATGTAAGGGGGCGGATTCAGGCGAGAACAACTCGCTGATTACCCTGCGGCGTTTTGCTTCCGCGCCGTGCTGAACACGCCCCGAGACTCATAACACTCCGTGAGGCTGCGGCCGGGCGCCTCGCGCGGTGGTTTAATTTGCCGGAGCCATTAAACTCATAATCACCAGAGCACTTAACCCGAACTTATTAAAAATTTAAAGGTGGCACAGGTGATCAACGCACAGGAGAGGAGCATTTGGATGCTGCCGTGCTGTTTCGACGATGTTTCAACAGAGGCCACGTGCCTCCCGGCAAACAGGATATCTTCATCTCCTCTTTCCTTTCATTGTTCTCACCGTCCTTCCGTTCTCTTACTGGCCCATTCGGAGCGAGCTGAAACGAAGCAAAAAATAAGGATCGCGAAATGCTATCCCGTTGAAACGTGCTCGCAGCGCGTTATTTACAGGGGCGCCATTAGGGCTGCGCTGTTTTAAAATCGCTTCTATCGCGCCCTCGTGCGGGGGATGCTACCACACTTTTTGATAAGAGGAGCAGGCTTAAACGCGGCGACCTTTATTGGCCGGCGATGGTATCTGCAGACGCTTCGTCCAAAATGAAGCAGAAAGTCTGTTTTGCGTCACGTTAACAACTGACGCTCAAGCGAAGGCGTGGAATTTAATTACAGATGCCGCGTGCTTCTGTATATCATTGTAGACTGTAGCAAGAGAAGCACATTTAAAAGGAACCTAAAACACGAACCTAAAAGGCCGAAGCAGCCTAGTGAAGGTGCAAGAGCGCCTGCGTGTGGCCCCTGAAGAGGAGAAAACAAAAAGCGGAAACTATAAGCATAACTGGACAGTGGCTTCTAAGGTAACGTTACTCTGTTTTCCAGTTTTACGCAAACAATATAGTTAACCGTCTGCCTTATGGGTAACGAGCCATTCTGTGCTGTATAACGATAAAAATAGATATCTCTATACAGTTTTGTTTGCACAGAGGATGAAATTAAGATTGCTAAGTAATCATGCACCCCCCCCCCCCCCCCCCCACTCTCCACACACACACACAAAGAAGGAAATATCGTGTGAGGGGTTGTAAGAGCGTAGCTCTTTTATGGCATAAACTTCCCTAATCAAGCCTCTTTGGAAGTATGAGGCTATTCACGCTCTGTTCGTAAATTTCAGTGCAATCCTTATGTTGTAGCTTAATGCGCTTGTTATGCCTAGCAACAAAAGCCGCCTCGTCAATGGAAAAGTGAGTACCGAACTCGATGGAGAACATTTTTTTTTTTTTCTGGAGCATATGCAGCAGCTACAATCATGATTAATGTTAGGAAGCCAAAAAACTCGCTGTTCCATTCGCACACGGCTAATTATCAAAGTAAGTGAAACTTTAAAATGCACGCAGAAAATGGTATAAGTTGCCTTTCATAATTTTCTCTTCGCTTGTGTGGTGAAAAAGAATGTATTGTTCAGGGTGTTTACGCTAACGAAGACTCAGATAACTAGTGCCGGTTAACTAGAAAACCAGGTGTGTTTGGCCAGCAGTATAGCTATGAAGGAGCATTGAGAGGTGAGGAGGTAGGAATTCGAAGTTTCATTTAGGGCTGTATTTGAGAGCAAGTTTTAAAGCTTATGTCGTGCTCTGGACACTGACGGCATTTTCACACGAACCAAAAGTGGCACAGAGTACTCTTTGCAAACGTGCATTTCGCATATCGAGCGAAATCTTCCGCCTTCTAGCTTCCTTCCTTTTGATTTGGCCTGATTTCTAAGACCGCCGAAAGAGCAAAAAGGAGCGATGGTGAAAGGACACGGTTACGTATAAATGTGGCATTATCGACACCTGATGAGCAACGCCTGCACGAAAAAGAAAGTTGGTTCACTTTGTCAATCGCAAAACTTTGAGAGTATCCTACCGTTCACTCTGAGTAAGGGTAACGTGATGTGGGGTCGGGGTCGTAGGAGTCATGATCTGAATACCGCAGTGCCTGACTGGTCTGCATGGGTGGGTCTTTCTTTAAAAAGGCACAGTGAGAACAGTATATTACTCCCCTGATTTTGGCCACATGAAAAAAATAAATGCAACCGCCGTTGATAGGGTGTGGTTCCAGATGTTACGAGAGAGCGGCATTGCGCTGTATGGCTCTCTTTTCTTTTTCCTTTTTTTTTTTTTGAAACGCCAAATGTATGCATTGCGCAAATGAGGAGCCTCTATCACTCCCAGCTGCCAACTCGAACTGAGGCAATAAACGAAAAAGGCGGCTATTTCTGAGGGAGCATAAGGCGGCGGTGAGTACGCCCAGCTGAAGCCATATGAGGGTCTCGAAAAGAAAATCTTCGTAAAGAGCTTCATTTTTGCTTTTAAGTCTCTTTAGCAGAACTTGCGACACTTTGCTGACAATGTGCCTTGTGCTACATATGCGTCTAGAGAAAAACATATGGGGTCTTTTTCTCAAGGTGCTCGCTAAATGAGGGTAGCCACTTTAATGTCATGGCCTGCACTGTCAGCGTTTATTCATTACAATAACAAAGGCAGCTGCGCGAATGTGTGCCTTCGATGTGTGTATACATTGGACAGGGAAATAATTATTGCTGAAAATTTTGTGATGTTGGTATTACTGTTACTGTTGTATTACTGATTACTGTTAGCCCGAATGCATTGGTTCTTCCTAAAATTGATATCGTAAGTAATGTGCTCGAAATACGACAGCACCAATGGAAAGTAATTCATTCTGTGCAATCAACCGCACTGGATAAATTTTCTAAGGTATGCGAGTCCGCGGCACTAGCTGATCAGTGTTTGCCTAAGAGCTCCCTCTTTGTTTCAATCGATACGTTATGCAGCTTTTTTTTTTTTAAGCAGACAGGTAAACTGTTATACGCTCTGATATAAGAAAGAAAGAAAGAAAGAAAGAAAGAAAGAAAGAAAGAGAGAGAGAGAGAGAGAGAGTTTTATTATCAATTCGGACTCGCATCGTGGTACTCAATTTGGGCTAGTTCTCTCATTCAACAAAATAAAGTTTCTTCTCTCCCATTTAACACACAATGTACCTGGATGCGTAAAAGCGGCTGTTCAGGCAAGCATTAGTGATATGCATTGAAGCGGTTGTAAGTCCAGGAACATGGTTCAATTTCTGCGAGGCAGACATATGCACTAATGTTGGTAATTAAAATCATGCACATTAACGATTCATTGCTAATTACTGACTATGAGTGAAAGTTTTCTGCATTGATTTTGCACGTCTCAAGGCATTCCGTCAGTAAAAGTATGTACGCGCGCGCGCGCGTGTGTGTGTGTGTGTGTGTGTGTGTGTGTGTGTGTGTGTGTGTGTGTGTGTGTGTGTGTGTGTGTGTGTGTGTGTGTGTGTGTGTGTGTGTGTGTGTGTGTGTGTGTGTGTGTGTGTGTGTGTGTGTGTGTGTGTGTGTGTGTGTGTGTGTGTGTGTGTGTGTGTGTGTGTGTGTGTGCGTGCGTGCGTGTGTGTGCGTGCGTGCGTGCGTGCGTGCGTGCGTGCGTGCGTGCGTGCGTGTAGGTAGGTGAGTGGGTGGTAAGAGAGAAAGAGAGAAAGGGACAAGGGGGGGGGGAGTTAAAGAAGAAATATAAGACTTTTTACTTGGAACACAGCCCTTTGGTAACCATAAGGGTAAATGTGCAAAAGCAGGCGTAGCGCTTATCGGTGGTAACATTTGTATAGGTCTGCTCTTGGCAGTACGCTATTTCTTTGCGAATGTCAGAACAGCAGAGTGCGATACTGCATATCTCTGAATATGGCGAGCTCTGCATTCGCCGCGGCCTTTTCAAGACGAGAAGAAGCCTAGTTATGGGAGCTTCGTGGACGTCTGGAACGAAATGATCTACTGAAAAATTTACTGGAACGTCTGAAACATTTCGAATCCATCGTCTCACATGCCGCGCTCTCCGCGCAGCTGGAGACGCCAGAGCGACAACGGAGGGCCGACCAGCGACCAGTTGCGACTGACTGGGGCCCTCCCCGCCGCGGGCTCCAGTGGCAGCGCGGTGCGAAGTGCGCGCTTAATAAGCGTAGCGAGGGCTCGGCATCCTAGGCAGCGGCGGCGCTCGAGAGCAGCAGGGCCGGTCATTACAAAGCAGCCCGACCATCCATCATTCCCACCGCTGTGAGTGGCAGAGCGGCCGAAAACGAGCAAGAGAGATTTGAGCCGGTCGCGATTTCCCTATACCAGACTCGATCTCTGGGCCGCTCGGGGTCCCCGCGACACCGCGGCCTAATAAATAGATAACGCCGAGAGGCTCCTCCCTGAGCCGGCTTCTTGGTGGCGCCCCGAAATAAGTATAAACGGCCAATCATTAAACACACCGGCACCCGGCGCCCGCTGACCGCCTTCTCTTTGCCGCAGTCGCATCCATCACTCGACATATGCTTTTGCGATGCCCACGCGGCCGCCTGTGCGCTCGCACGCGTGCCTCTCGGCACAGCAGCGGCTCAGCCATTTGTTGTGGCGGCCGCGGGAACCCTCCGGGGCCAAGACCTGCCCGGAGAAAGCCGCGCCTTATTTATGCCCATGCAGTCAACCGCGCGCTATTTTTTCGTTTTCGTCCGTCGCCCTCTGCCCCATTTCTGACTTGCGCCACTCCAGCCTCAGGGAAGTAAAAGAGAAAACGCGAAATACGTTTCACTTTCACAATAGCGGACTCGACTAGAGTTGACGATCATGGCAGTAATGGCAGTGGCGAGCAGTGGAAACGGACCAGCGTCTTTATTTCTTTTTTTTTTCTTTTTATTTTTAGAGAGAGAAGTTTTAATGCCCAACCTGGGTAACCGTTATACTATATACCACCGAACATTCCCCCTTGATGTGACGAAAGGTTGGTGTAAGTACCCCCAGAGTAAATGCCTCCCATCAGGTCATCTCACATGCCTCTTCATCATGAAATCCATTTGTTGTGAGTCACAAGCTAGCTACCTTATTCGAAAGGCAGGGAACTGCGCCTGTAACCCCCTGACCCCGGAACTGAGGCTATAGTTTTGTTTCATAAATGGTCGCAGCCAAGCATTTCAGTCTTCTGCGCTGTGACGGTGCCAAGGGGAGGCGAGAAATGGCAATGTCAACCCCCCCCCCCCCCCCCCACACACACACACACTCCGTAGGCAATTTGCCGAGTCGCAGCTAACTTTGCTAACCGTTTCTTTCTGACCCTTGACGTGGAAGACGTTTCGTGATAATATAGCCCTTGTTGAGACCCTTTTCTGTTATATGAAGGACTATTCTCTCTATTTTATTAATTTATTTTAGTTTTTATTACAAGCAATGCGACAGAGACATTGTTCCTTTGTAACATTTAACCCGAACAGGGCTAAAGACCCTGTTCTGCAAAAAATCTGGTGTCAGCGTTGTGATCATTTTTTGTGACCAAAAAATCACAACTACTCCTCTGACAGACGGCAGTTGGGAGTAGAGATCTTCACAACAGCTGGGACACTCCGCTTCAAAAAGAGACTACTGTGTCGATTGTAGAGTCATCTAGAAGCGTCCAGGAAAAGCCATGTGCCTGTGTCGCGATTTTCTTTTGAAAAACGCTTCTTTTCCCCCTTTTTTTTCTTCTGCCTGTTAATTACCTCTACGGCTTTTACGTCTAAGAGTGTTTGCTACTGCTTCTTCTCAGTTGATTTTGTTGATGATGGTAGTAGATTTATAAACAATATCAAAGTTTTGTACTTAGGTACAGTTTACTTTAATGTGCACCGCCACTATTCATAAACACCCTAGTGTGCCTTACTTTTGCACTACTTTAAAGCTAGATCAGGGTGCACAAAAAGAAATTTAACCAAAACGATGACGCATGTGCAGTATGTGGTAAATCCATAGAAACAATTGAACATCTTATACTCGAATGTGATAGTATCCATTCGGATGTCTATGCAGGCGCAGTCACTCTTTCTGAGGCCCTGGGGTTTTGATATACGAATGGTCGGGTGAATTAATCTGCGGCGGAAGCTAGTAAAAAGTCATTGGAAGATTGGTAGCTTAAAACCAGAAAAGTGGCATAATGTTAGTAATGTAAAAAATAAATATTCAATGAATGGAATGATAGTATATAGTTAACCAATCTAACACAATATTCAATATATAGGGGGGGGGGGGGGATGAGCATGATAGCAACTATTACTTCCCCGTTTGAAAGAGGACGCTCCTATATTCCATCTATCTATCCCACCAACCCTAATTATGAGCAACTTCGACTGGCTGTTCTGTGTACTGTGTTTTTTTTTTTTCTTTGGTGGACGTGCCGCATGGGATGTTTCGGAACTGTCATTATTAAAGAGCTGCGGTTGGCAGGTGACATGGCAAGGCAAGTATTGTCCGGCAGGTTGAGTGACATTGTGAGATCACACCTCATGGCCGAGATGGCAGCTCCATTAAGATGGGAAAACGGGAATCGAACCCTCCGGGGCATTTGGATTTCAACTAAGACACACTACTCATGCAGGCCACGCAAGCATGTTCATACGACATGCCTAAACCGGGTGGTTATAATGCGTTAGCTCACGACTGCATGCAAGCCTGTTCTAGATAACGGAGGCATATAATAAACGATTGGCGATTAAGGGAACATCTAAGCCCATGTACGCGAACTAGTGTCCTCATGGGGAGCCACAGACAGGAGCAATCAACGATGTTTGGTCGTACACTTGAAGGCCGAGCTTACATCTCCGCCTGAGATTTACCCCTCCCCACTTCCTCCACGAATGTAATGGCGCCGTCTCTGCTTCTCTGAATGCGCACGGACTGTGTGTTCATCTAAATCGGTAGACAGACATATTTCCCAGAACTAACGTTCAAAGCAGGCAAGACTTAGTGCAAACCAATATATGGCGCGGAAAAGTCCTGCACTAAATTATGGCGATACTTGAATCCTCTGAGCTCCATGTACTATCGTTCCCTTTCTATAGCATTAAAAATCGCTTCCCAAAAATCCGGAGCATCCGATTCTTGCAGAAATTTTGCTTCGACCGGGAACTAATCCAATAAAACCGTCAGCTCGTCACAGAGCAAAACCTGCAGGCTCTATTTTTTTTTTCACTTTTTTTTTCTACCAAAGACTAGCGTATTGGGACTCTAGGCGGTGAAGGTTTATATAAGCACTGCATACGCATACGCAGTTACAGCGTGTAGCAGCTCCTGTAGCACAAGCAATTGCATTTTACCAAGTAGTCTATTTGCTCCTGTCAATTTAGAGAAGGTTATTTTGTGACTTGCCGAGAGGTTTCCATATTCCATACTTACTTGTATAGGTCACACAGCCAACAGCGGTCATGATCATGCTGGTGAGCTGAACTGTAAACAATCTTAAGCACAGCAGTGTAGACTTGAAGTTTTCATTATTACAGTGTTTTTCTTTTATATATATATATTCAGCCTACTCACCTGCGTATTGATAGGTAAGAGCTCGCCTCCGTGGCTCAACGGCTTTTCGCTCGATTACTGATTCCAAGCTAGCTGGAGTCGAATTCCAGCTGCGACGGCAGAATTTCGATGGAGGCGAAACGCAAAAAGATGCCCGTGTGCTGTACGATGTCAGCATTCTAAACTAATCCGAACGTCACCAGTAAGGTGTACCATAGCCCATGTGTCGTTTCCGGACGTTAAACTCAGCAGCTTACATGCGAGCATGAAGCATTTAACATAAGTTATTGATAATTAAAGAGAATGTAGCCGTATTACGACTTGATTGCGTTCCGATTAATGACATAACTGTTCATAATAATAAATTTCGCTGATTTCCCGCTGTTTTAGTGTGCCTGTCCGAGCAGAATATATGTCTACTCCCCTGACTAAACATTCTGCTACAACCTCAATGCTCGATAACGAAATGCAGCATCTTTGGTCATCAGATCTAGGCAGGGTTAGAACATTTAGACCACTTGGGCCGAAAAGGGGGAACGTGAAAAGGAGGAGGAAGGATGGCTATTAGCTCTCACTTATAAGCCTCCGGAAGGGACCAGGAGTCAGCAATTTTTTCTGTGTGCATTTACTTTATTTACATATAGTTTATTGCCACATTTGACACTTTTACCTTTTTATTCTTTATTAAATAGAGGAAAAACAGCGGTTTTTACGCTCATTAACCTTGAACACGAGTTAAATATAAGGGAACAGTCTCTAATATGGTAGCTTATGCATAACAGAAAAAGAAAAAAACAAAGCAGGGCAGATTTCGGTCTGACTCATATATGCTGCAAAATATCGCTTTCTCGGTGACATTTTTTTTTTTCTTGCAGTGGTTGAGCTGCTACCTATGTTATCGAGGTTGGTTTAAAATTTCTCGCTCAAATAAGTGTTTCCCCTCCACCGGAAGTGTTCCGCTCCTTGGAGCAATATCTCATGGCTCATTTAAGAGCAGGTCATTATTTCGTGCGAACATCGGCGCACATCTTGGAAGATTATGTCGGGCTGCTGAGCACTTTTCCTGGTTTTGAACTGCAGCCCTTCGAAAAATAAAAGCTCGACCATTGACACTAAGATAATAGCCTCAGGTAGTAGTCTTTACGATGTTTTGCTTTTAAGCTGTATCTAAGCTAATTATGCAGTCATGAAGTTCCTGAAACTGACCCTGGCAAGTTCCTGAAACTGGAAACTGACCCTGGCAACGTTTAATGCTAGAACCCTAGCTAGTGAAGCTAGTTTAGCAGTGCTGTTAGAGGAACTAGAGGGCATGAAATGGGATGTCATAGGGCTTAGTGAGGTTAGGAGGCCGAATGAGGCATATACTGTACTGAAGGATGGGCATGTACTGTGTTATCGAGGTTTACCAGAGAGGCGACAACTAGGAGTAGGTTTCCTTGTCAGTAAGTATATAGCGGGTAATATAGATGAATTCTATAGTATTAATGAGAGGGTTGCAGGCATCGTAATTAGGCTTAATAAGCGGTATAAACTGAAGGTTGTACAGGCCTATGCACCTACATGTAGTTATGATGACCAGGCAGTTGAAAGCTTCTATGAAGATGTAGAATCGGCAATGCGAAAAGTAAAGACGCAGTATACTGTACTAATGGGCGACTTCAATGCCAAGGTAGGGAAAAAACAGGCAGGAGGCAAGGCAGTAGGTGACTATGGCATTGGTTCTAGGAATAGCAGGGGGGAGTTACTAGTTGAGTTTGCAGAGCGCAATAACTTACGAATCATGAATACCTTCTTCAGCAAACGGAAGAACCGAAAATGGACATGGAAAAGTCCTAACGGAGAGACTAAAAATGAAATCGACTTCATAATGTGTTCAACCCCCGCCATTGTGCAGGATGTAGAGGTAATCGGGAAAGTTCGATGTAGTGACCACAGGATGGTGAGGTCCCGAATTAGCCTAAATCTGAAGAAGGAACGCAATAGATTAGTAAGAAAGAAACCCATCAACGAATTAGCGGTGAGGGGGAGGGCAGAAGAGTTCAGGATCTCGCTACAGAATAGGTATTCAGCTCTAACTGAGGATGGCGACATTACCCTAGAGGCAAGGAACAATGATTTCAGAGATATCATTACTGAGTGCGCGGTAGAAGTAGGCGGTAGGATAGTTAGAGAGGATACCGGTAAGCTGTCTAAGGAGACGAAAGATTTGATTAAGAAACGGCAGAGTATGAAAGCTTCCAATCCAACAGACCAGATCGAATTGGCCGAGATATCAAAGCTAATCAATAAGCGCAAGGTGGCCGATATAAGGAAGTATAACATGGAGAAAATTGAGCATGCTGTAAGGAACGGGGGAAGCCTTAAAGCGGTAAAGAAGAAATTGGGCATAGGCAAAAACCAGATGTATGCGATAAGGGACAAGGCGGGCAACGTCATCACTAATATGGACAAGATAGTCAAAGTAGCCGAGGAGTTCTATACAGATCTCTACAGTAGCCAAAGTAGTCAGGACCGTAATGAGATTAGCGTAAGGGAAAAACAGTCAGACGTTCCACCAGTGACGAAGGACGAGGTCAAGAAAGCACTAGAAACTATGAAAAGGGGGAAATCAGCTGGAGAGGATCAGATAACTACAGATTTGCTGAAGGACGGGGGGGATATCGTGCTAGAAAAACTGGCCACCCTGTATACGCAGTGCCTGGTGTCATCGACGGTACCGGAAGCATGGAAGAATGCAAACATTATCCTCATTCACAAGAAAGGGGACTCTAAGGACCTTAAAAATTACAGACCAATCAGCTTACTGTCTGTTACGTATAAGGTATTTACTAAGGTAATCGCTAATAGAATCAGGACAACCTTAGACTGCAATCAAGCAAAGGATCAAGCAGGGTTTCGGAAACGGTACTCTACTATCGATCATATCCATACCATCAATCAGGTGATAGAAAAATGCGCGGAATATAACCAGCCCTTATACATAGCATTCATTGATTACGAAAAAGCATTTGACTCAGTTGAAACCTCGGCGGTGATGCAGGCATTGCGAAATCAGGGGGTAGACGAGCCGTACGTGAAAGTGCTGGAAGATATATATAGTGGCTGCACAGCAACCATAGTTCTGCATAAAGAAAGTAACAAAATTCCCATAAAGAAAGGTGTTAGGCAAGGAGACACAATCTCCCCAGTACTATTCACAGCTTGTTTAGAGGAAGTATTCAGAGACTTGGAATGGGAGCAGTTAGGAATAAGGCTAGATGGAGAATACCTCAGTAATCTGCGATTTGCTGATGACATTGCCTTGCTAAGCAACTCGGGAGATGAACTGCAAATAATGATTGATGACCTAGACAGGAAAAGTAGAAAGGTAGGCTTGAAAATCAATATGCAGAAGACTAAGGTAATGTTCAACAGCCTCGGGAAGGAACAGGAGTTTACATTAGGTAGCAAAATACTGGAAGTAGTAGGCGAATATATCTACTTAGGACAGGTAGTAACCGCAGATCCGGACCATGAAAAGGAAATAACAAGAAGAATAAGATTGGGATGGAGCGCATTTGGCAAGCACTCGCAGATTATGACTAGCAGCTTACCGGTATCGCTCAAGAGGAAAGTATACAACAGTTGCATCTTGCCTGTACTCACCTATGGGGCTGAAACGTGGAGGCTAACCAAGAGAGTTCTACTTAAGTTGAGGACAACCCAGAGGGCTATGGAACGAAAAATGGTAGGGGTAACATTAAGAGATAGAAAGCGTGCAGAGTGGGTCAGAGAAATAACTCAACTTAACGACATTCTAGTGGAAATTAAGAAGAAGAAATGGACATGGGCAGGACATGTAGTGCGAAGAGAGGATAACCGATGGTCGCTGAGGGTAACAAACTGGCCTCCAAGGGAAGGAAAGCGTAGCAGGGGGCGGCAGAAAGTTAGGTGGGCGGATGAGATTAAGAAGTTCGCAGGGGTCAAGTGGATGCAGCTAGCACAGAACCGGGTTAAGTGGAGAGATATGGGAGAGGCCTTCGCCCTGCAGTGGGTATAATCAGGCTGATGATGATGATGATGATGATGATGATGATGATGATGATGAAGTTCCTGAACCTTATACGCTGCCTCACGGTGAGTGTGGAGCGCCCGTCGTACTTCATTTCACTCATTACGGCGATGCATTGAGCGGTAAATGGAGAGTTAGCAGGCAACGCGACCAGAAGCGCGTCGCGTTTAGCAGTGACCACATGGAAATTACTGTATAGTTGTCTTGCGTAAACGCGTCGGTGGTCGATATTGAGCGGTTGCATCTCCACAGCGAAAAGTCTGCGCTGCGAGACTGGCAATGCATTTGAATCACGCAATGCCCATCATTTCATCTGCGACGAAAGAACACAGTGCTCGTTGTGCATATTCGTAAAAAATAGGGACATTTATTGCTCAAGATGCAAACTCTAGTACAGGAGAAACTTCGAAACAATGCATAGAAAGGGGAAAGTGACTATGTATAAGGTCAAGTCGAACAGCTCCTTTTATTCCCCTAATTTGGAACAATAGCGCTGCCCAAATCCCTTCGTTTCTCCTTTTTTTTTTTTTTTTTTTTTTTTTTTTTTTTTTAAGTGCAAAGCCCCATCCCAGAGCGGCTGCGAAAGAGCTACGCAGCTGCAGCAAAATCCGTTACAGGTGCCTCCGCAGCTTCACACTCTAAAAACTGTACAGGCGGCTTCATCTATAGAGAGCTATAGAGAAGCCCGATTCGTATGCATTTACAAATAGCTGAGATAACTGCATTCGTCACCAAAAATGAACTAATGCAAGGAGCATACGTAGTAGACAAGAGTCAAATACCCTTTGACATTTCGAGATTCGAGTATCTTGCCTGTATAAGGGTCACATAGCAGTTCCATTGTCTAAAAAAGAAAAAAAAAAGAAAAAAGATCTAAATGTTTATTTTTAGTTTGTTTATCTGTTCAAGCGGAGGTGTTTTAGAGCGAAACATAATCGAAACGAGCCTTTTCCTTCTTTACTATGCAAGAGTAGCCGGCACAATGCTTAAAAACGCGCTATTGATACATTTGCTACAGAGCTATCTGCAAAAAGCGTAACCTTGCGAGAGGCAACAAATATACACAAGGGCCCTTATGGTGCGAGTGCGCTAAATTTGGAAGCATTTCTTCCAGCCACGACGGTACACTAAAGGCGGAAGTGTATTTCAAGGCCGGAAGAGCCGCTGTTCCTCTCTTCGAGTGCGGCGTCACATTGGCATCTTGTTCGCTCAGCCAATCGGAGCGATTTGAAAGGAACCGTTTCGATTTGATCAAGCGCCTAAATCAAGTCCCCGAATTACATCTACTTTAGCTGCGTTCATCGGCACAACGATTGAAAAAAGCAAGCACTTTTCAAGATTATTTCTCCGGTTTTGCAGTAATCAGCGTGAAACTATTTTTAACAACGCATTTGCGACGCCAAGCACGAATTAGCATTCGGATGACAAGCGTACATATGGTTCAGTGAATGTCACTGGATCCTGTTGTGACAACATGAAAGTGTCACAAAAGCTGAAGCGGTGGACATGATATAAAAGAATAGCAATGCATATAATGGGCTTAAGTGAAGCGTTTTTCGAGCCATTCATTGTCCTACTGCTTTAACATCTGGACAGGAAATCACAACATAGTTTCGCCAGATTTCAGTGAATTTTTATAAGATCAGAATATGTAGTCAGCATATGTAAGCGCGTAATTGACTTATTTGGTTACATGAATATTAAAGACGCCTTAAAGCGACTAGAAATAAGGCTTCTTAAGTCGGTCATAAACTTTATTGGGCTGCATACCGTACTGACCGACTACGTCTCGGTTTGATGATTTTCTTTTCTTTTTTTTTTAATTAGCAGTAGCCCCCTCATGTAGCTAAATATTTGAGCCCTGGATGCAGCGCTTCAGAATAAAGGTACCCTAAGTAACTACGGAGTCACGCACCTGGTGTCATTTTTTTTTTTCTTGAAACTTTAGCTACAAAATCTTGGGCGGCTTCGAGTCTCACATTTCTCGACAGCACCAATATTTTAGCATCTATCTCTTTGTTGAAAAAGCACCTATACATATATCTACGGGACAGAAAGAAGAAATATTGAATGCTGCCCCTAATAAAGTACCAGTGAGAAGCTGGGACCTATATGCTACCTTGAGATAGAAATTGGCATTTCCTCCAATGTTTATAACCAACATAACGCTTCACCGGGGAATAATCGTTTTCTTTAGGTCTGTATACATTGACTTTTACGAACGCAGTTTAGCGAGTAAAATATAAAACAGTGTTATTGCTTCGACTATTTTCATCCTGAAGGAAGGAACGCAGTAACGTGAATTTTGTCAGACAGAATCCTCAGTGCGGGTAGATCTTAATTCTGTTAGTGGTGCGTTCGAAGAAAACGACTGCGCGTTTTTGAACGGTCGCCGACCGCATTGCAATTCTGCTTTACATTGTTACACCTGCAATATAATAATATTTCAAAGCACTTTTACTATAGTGTTGCCACTATAGTTGCATTATTACTTAATTACGCCGCAAGATAAATCCTTGAGACGCAATAGTGAATTTTTGCAGACGTCAGCGTAAACGTTTGCCCCACTACCTGAATGGCTTTGCTGCAAAGCCAGCCATCCTTCGTTGTTCAGGATCACGAATAAACGTCAAAAAAAAAAAAAAAAAAAAAATCGACGCACTCAATACGCAAGACAAATAAAAATTGACACATTCATTACCAGGTCAAACCTGACTGATTTTGGTGAACACTTTTTGAACGAAAATGTAGTTCATAGCAACAAGCATTGCTGCCCATAAAGTATGATGCACTTTATTGTCTTGTACAGCGTAAAACTTATTGCTGGTCTGAACACATGTTTGTTCGCGGTACAGTCTAGAGACTACGTATGTACACCCTGACGCAACAAAAGCAAACATCACTATCATCAGAGTATCAGTGACAAGAAAATAAAATGACGCCACCACAAGACACACAGCACATCGTGCTTGAAAGACCACGATCCGGCTCAGAAGTGCAGCATTATCGCAACTGGAACAAGAAAAAAAAAAAAAAAAACAGGCAGGAGGTTGTGTATGAAAATGAGGCACCCCGTGCGTACTGAGAAGGGAGATACTTTTTTTTTTTTCCCCTATTCATTCTTTTGCTTCTCTTTATTATTGCTTATCAGCTCGTGTAACAGCAGAGCCGGCAGCATAGATTGCTTACCAGTTTCAAACCCTGACGTCACTGTTGCTAGCGGCCAGAGATAGAGGAGCGAATGAACGAATTTGAGAAAGGGCAGCATAGATTGCTTACCAGTTTCAAACCCTGACGTCACTGTTGCTAGCGGCCAGAGATAGAGGAGCGAATGAACGAATTTGAGAAAGAACGGCAGCTCAGTACAACACTTGGGTAGCCTGAGGTAACACTCCAGCTCAGATCCAAACGAAGACATGCGCTTGTAGTCATGCACACTGAAATGGTTACTGCCCGAATATACATCAGCTTCAGCGAGTAACCAGGCCCTAGGAGAATAAAACTAGAAAGCGTAAAAAAATGCAGACACTGTTCGAAGCCAAAATATTACCTCCCTGCTAGCACGGCCGTGAAAAGCAAAGACAGGGTGACTACCTTGAACTTCGGATAAAGCTCAGCCAGTGCAGTGATAGAGAGGTTGAACCTGGGTTTTCGTTTGGCACTTCCAACGCTGGTGTGTCGCGTACAGAAAAGAGCAAAATGATGACTCTGGGAGACCTGCTGGGGCATTGCGTAATGCGTTTTTGCACCAGGCATGCTCCCTGATTTGTCCTTGCTAAATAATGCACATGGTGCCTCAAATCTAGCGATGAAATAAGTTTTTAGCCTGATTGTGCTGGCCAAATACGTTGCACCTACATATACATTATTATAACGCGAACAGAGCACCATGGAGTAGTCCGTTTATTACTATTTTTTTATTTCGCGAGTATTGCTTGAGTACTTTTCCTTCGCGTGCCATTGCGTATCGCTGTAAAGGGGGATTGTCATTTTTGGTTCATGGAAAGATTATTGCTATCAGACGAGGTTTGCTATTGCCTTGCGATTCATGTAGATTGTTCGCGCCTGCATTGAAGCGACTGCCTGTACTGGCACGTGTACGGGCTCGCCATGATGTGCATTCTACTTAGAGGAGGAATACGACATACTAACCCTGGAAAGTGGATATAAACTTGCTCAAAGCGTTTCCGAAAGTCTTGATTTAGAGTAGATTTTTTTTTTCTTTTTGCATCTGGATAAGGTGCGCAGGTGGCAACTATCCAAGTTTATTGTTATGCCTACAAGTAAAATTTTCAGCCACGACACTTGGTCTGGAGCTTCTGCTTCTTGGTCTGTAAGAATGTCTCGAGCAACGCCTCGCTTACTGCTAGCTACCCACCTCCAATAAAGTAGTCAAATTTTACTTCAGGCGATCCTTCCTGCAAATAAAATTGTAAAAGCGTGTTTTGTGATCCGGTGGTGAAGAGCGAGCGTTTCTCTATCCACTTGTGCACCGTCGTTAATGGGCTGCACACTTTGTAGTCATGTTATTAACATTCTCTCTAAAGCTATGAATACGCGAGTGGTATTCACCTCTCAAGTACCTAAACGTACGCGATCGAGGACGAGAAAAAGGGAAGTAGCTTCGCTGATTTCTAGCGTTGGGCTATCACAAAGCTTTCAAGTCGCTGACCTTACACTTGGGAGGAGGGAAATAAAGCTGCTAGTGAAACGGACGCGCGTGCATATGCAGCACTTGTGTTACGAGCCATGGAAGCTTGCGCTCAGCCGTCGTGTTTCCGCAGTGAGGGCTTTTAAAACCGTCCGCCTATTTGCCAATTGCTGCGGCCGGCTTCTCCGTCACTGTCATCGCAACTCGCTGACGACACCCGTCTCTACTCCCGCGTAAGCTTTTCGTGGTCTAAATATACTTTGAGACCTTGCAGAAATACACTACGTGCCTAGTGAGTAGTCTTCGTACTTGCGCTAATTCTGACTAGCACTGGTCTATTTCATTGTTGCAAATAAATGAGTATATACAGTGAAACGTGCAATCTTAAGTAAGCGTGTATATAAACCAACACCTATTCGGCTAAATAAATACAATGAGCTCAATAAATATCACTTCTATGTGCACCATTCTTCTAAAGCTATCGCAGTTTTCGCATTAGCGGACGCTGACTCTCACTTCGATGGGCAGGCTCTTTTTGCCCGGCTCACGATCGGCCGTGGTTTGTGACTAGACGAAGCACTTCATTCGGACGCAGTGCCGCTGCTGCAGGGTATTGCTTTTCGTTTGCGAGAGCGCGCTAGGAAGCGTTCCTGCGCGCGCCGCGGGTTATTGCTGGAGCGATTTTCAAAATGAGCGTTTCTCGAGACGATAGCGCGTGTGTCACGTTTATCCTAGAAAGAGAGACAGAGTTGTAATCGCTATTGCATAGACGCGTATGGTGGTCGAGCTTATTGCTTTGCTTCGCTCCGTCGAGCTGTGCTTTTCTTTTTCAGCTGTCGCCTCGTGCCGGTGGAGGGCGTCGACGTCAGCGCAACGCGTGAAAATGTGCCCCGCGGCGTCGCTTTTGATAGGAAGCGCATTAAAACAAACAGCTTCAGCGAGTCGATCGATACAATGCTAGCCGCAGACATTTGTTCCTCCCGTTATACCGCGGCGCTAAGTATATACCATCTCGTAATGGCGCAAAACCGCTGCCTCCTGCACGTTTCCCAGCCGGGGCACTTGCGCTTTGACCAAGGGGCCTTGGACTGCAACGCAAACGCTAGTGCGGAAAGGCAATTACGAATCGAAGATTGCTGCTGCTTCGGACTCGTTACGGCTAGCGAAAGGAAACACAAGAACACTCCGAACAGAAAGCAAGACGCAATTTTTTTTTTTTCTTTTCGTGGCTGCGGCCTAACAACAGCGAGGAACGTGGTGGAGAACCCGGCGGTGGTACTTTGACTTTCAAGGGTGTTTTTAGTGGATGATGAAATGTTTGCATTGTACAATGCCATGGAATGACTATCGTTCGGAGTCCCCCGTTGAAGTGCTTATGCGGCCATGGAATATTCATAGACCGTCCCTGCGGATTGGGCAGAAACCCGCGGACCCTGACATCAGCGTGTCCGGCGTTTTCGTGCTTTCCGTGAGCTGCGACCGAGTACCAAGAGAGTTAACAACAGTGGCGAGGACCGCGCTGCATCGTGCAGATTCGTTGATTAGGAGGGCGTTGTTTGGTGGCCTGCCGGTTGGGGCAGAATGGGCGACCGAATCGTCAGCGGCTGGGTCTCCATGGCCACAGCTTACAAGGGCGGCAGGGCATCCAGCGAGTCGTCGGCGGCCCAGGAGACGCAGCCGTCCTCCTTGAAGCATGCCGACTCGAGGTGCTTGTTGAGGTAGGACTTGAGCGCGAACGACTTGTGGCAGCGCGCGCAGCGGAAGTGCTTGAGGCCCGAGTGCGTCTGCATGTGGGCGCGCAGGTTGGAGCGGTCTGCGAACGCCTTGCCGCAGTGGGCGCATCCGAAGGGCTTCTCGCCGGTGTGCGAGCGCATGTGGCCCTGCAGCAGCCAGGGCCGCGAGAACGCCTTGCCGCACACGGGGCACTTGTGGCTCAGGTTGTGCGTCAGCACGTGCATGGCCAGCGCCGGCATGGACACGTACACCTTGGCGCACGTGGGGCACTTCTTGGCCAGCTGCGAGTCCGGGCTGCGGTGCGTCTGCTTGTGGCGCGACAGGTTCGATGAGGTCGCGTAGTGCTTGCCGCACTCGCCACACGTGTAGCGAGGCCGCTCGGGGCTGCGCTTAACACGCGGAGAGCTGTCGCGCACCTTGCGCCGGCTGCGGCCATCGGCCAGGGGTGCCTTCTCGCCTAGAGGGGTGCTCGGCTCGGACGACACCACGTCCACATTGCTGGCCACGTTCTCGTTGGCGTCGAACTGGAAGGCGGGTGACAGCTCGTGGTACTCCTTGGCCTCCACAGGGCTGGGTTCGCCGCCAGGAAGCACCGTCACAGGGGCCAGGCCTGGGCTGCCGCCTTCGTATGCCGGACATGAGTAGTCTGCGCGCAAGGAAAGCCACAGTTAGAATACAGCAGGGCGACGGCCTTGCGCGTCTTTGGCATCACGCAACTAGTAAGGCGAAAGCCTTTTACATTTCATGATTCGCCGGGCTGTCCGTTCGCGAAATGTCACACTTCTTCGCGAGATTTCGCGGGATACCGCCGAATTGTGACGTCATCTCCTGGTGACGCCATCGACCATGACCGGGTATGAAGTCATCATAACATTCCATACTTTGAGGTATAATAACCGGAAAGTGACGCCACCATGACGTCCCGGCTGGTCATGACATCGTCAGGCATTCACCGATGACATCACCGGCGCCGCCGCGCGTCCGATACAGGCGTCCGTGCTGCGCTTTTCATTTGCCGCTTCCTCGAAAGCCGCACTATTTACCCTTTAATAAAAAAAAAATCGTGCTCCAACAGGAACCGAACTCCTATACCCCTTTGATCACCAGCCGAACACGATAACAGACTAAGCCATGCAGGGCAGGTGAGAAACGTATCCGCTATAAAGGTTTTCGCCTCACCACACTTTAGTGGTCCAAAGTACACCCTGCATTTTTTTCTTTACGTTGCATCTTATACACATTTACTTTTTTCATGAAACAATCGCCCACGCAAAGTAGCTCTCGTGGGCAAGGCAACATGAAAGCAGACTGAGCGATCCTGAGGCCCACAATAGCTGTTCGTTAGGATGCTGAGCAAACTCACCTACCATGTCAGTCCTCTCATCGCAGTGTACTGGGTTGTACTGTATGCTTCGCTGCAAACTTCCCTTCAACTATTGAAACAGCGCTTGCTATGCTATTAGAGTCGATATGTTCTCTTTTTGGAGGCTGTAGGCCGTGACATCATCCCAGAATATTTCATTTTGGTCTCGTGCTTTGGTGCGTCAGCGCCAATGTTTTGAACGAAGTCACTGCGCTCGAATAGCTCACAAGTAGAAACGGCCACGAGAAGATGGCTTTGTTGCTTCAGTCCATAATGATCGTTCAAAATGAACAGGTGCCACAGTGGCATCATGTCGCAGGTGAGCAGACAACCGCCAAAAGAAAAAAAAAAAAAAAAGAGCTCCGTGCTGCCTCGTATCTTGCAGCTTACTCTGTAAAGCCCCATTCACTCTAGCTCCTCCATCGTTCCAACACAGGACGGTTTGCAGCTCAGTTTTCAAGGAAAAGATATCTTTCCATCGTTTCTTTTTTTTGCTTGCCTGTAAGTATCATTCACGTTATTATATTTCTTTTTCCTGCCGAAGATTTCTAGGCCAGCAGTCTGGATGGGGTCCCAAACGTTCCTGCGGTGATTTTATTATAGTGTTGCGCGGTATACCTTTGTAGGAAAAGCCCTTTTCATTTGGCCCAGGTCGTTTGCCCTGATGCGTTTTCGAGCTGACCATTTTGCAGCTGTGATTCTTGTATTGTACAGTCGCTGCGGAAGTGTGTAGGTAGAGAACGACGATGGTCGAAGTAGGAAGAAAAAAAAAAATTAAAGCGCGCCCAAAGGCAGGGCCACCCATTCGCGCAGCGCTCGGCTATCTACGTACAGAATGAGGGAAGCGTCGGGACAAACGCTCGCTTCCAACGAGACGAGCTCCCAAATGCGCCGAGAACAAAAAAGTGAAGAGACGAAAAGGGCATGGAGGAAACCTAGGAGTGATCGTACAGAGCTAGCGGGTTTTACCCAAGTGAAAAGACTGAACAAAAATCGAAGCCGAAAGCCGCTGAAGGAAAAGAAGGAAGAAACTTACGGTGAACCCCACAAAAAGTAATATACATGAAAAAAAAAAAAAAAAAAAAAAAAAAAAAAAAAAATCTGTGACTGATTTTGTAATAAGCGGAAAAAAAGTGCAATACCGTTTGACATACAAAACCACGATTTCTCTTGAGAAGAAGTGAGCAGTGCGGACACGGCAAGAGGTACGCCTAGTTACTTTGCGATTGCACGTCAGCTGAAGGTCCCTCGGATAAGAAAACTTTATTGTGAATGTCGGAAACAGCATGCTGAGTGACAAAAAAAAAAACAAATAAAGAGAGAAAAAATGGCTAAAAACAAGCACGATAAGGAGAAAAGCCCAAGTTTATTTGCAGGGAATGATCCACGAATGAACAGGCGTGCTCATTCTTCTAGAGCGCTCCCTTTTGAACGCAGGCCCAAGCGGCGAAACGCGGCCAGCACGAGCCTGTCAAGTGACGAAAGCACATGGACAATTTTATGAGTAAACACACGTGTATGCTGACAAGCAAGCGGAACGAGGCATGGAAGTCAGCAAAACTCGAAGGTAGCGACCCGGGAGGAACTAGGCAGGGAAGGGAGGAGAAAGGTGACGTGCCTGTTGGCTGCTTCCACCTGCAGCAGCCCGAAATCGACTTCCTAGGAACGATTCCCCTTCGTTTCCCACCTGTTCTCTGTAGGTTTTTAAGGGGAGATCACTTATTCCCTTAATACCCCGCCGAGATGGCGCAGTGGTTACGGCGCTCGACTACTGTTCCCAAGGATGCAGAATCGAATCCCGGACTCGGCGGCCGCTTTTCGTTGGAGGCTAAACGGAGTGGCGTCCGTGTGCTGTGCGATGTCAGTGCACGTTAAAGAACCCCAGGTGGTCGAAATTTTCGGAGTCCTCCACTACGGCGTCTCTCATAGCCTGAGTCACTTTGGGACGTTAAACCCCACAAACCAAACTAGACCTTAGTTGGCCTCATGAGTGGCTTGAGCAGGAAGCGACAAAAAAAAAAAAAATATCAAGAGATTTCTTATCAGAATTGTGACGCAACCGTTTTTTGTATCATTGCGTTTAGAATTTAGCATCCATCGGATAATGAAGTAGGAGGCTTGATTGCGACAAAGATTCAGACCAATGACATATGTGCCTACAGTTGTATATGCCGTTAATTTCAAAAAGGTGTCCACCGAGAAGTGAGACAGGCAATGCGCCTTTCCTTTTCTAAAACCTGCCGTGATGACTTAGTGGTTAAGAGGCTCCGCTACTGAAACGAAGTACCCGGGTTCGAACCCAAAAACAGTGGCCCCGTATCGATGGAGGCGAAAGGGTGAGGCATCCGTGTGCTGTGCGATCTCAGTGCATGTCGAAGATCCTCAGGCGGTCGAAATTATCCCATAACCCTCCACAACGGCACCTCTTTCTCCTTTCATTCCCACTTTCCTTGCTTGCCTTACGGCATAGTCTAGGGGTCTACCGTGAAGTGGGACAGACACTGCGCCTTTCCTTTCTCATAAACGAAATTACAATTTACAAACAACCAAATTCCTATATTGGGAAGGCCCGCTTTGAGAAACTCCGCCAGTAGAAAGAGCGCTGCAAAAATGGCAGCAACGGGTGAACTACATGCAGTATGGAGGAAATAAAATAACGCACCTTGTTTTGCACAATTTCTTCCCTTTCCTTTGCTCTTGCAGTTATTAAAAGAACCAGCTGAGCTGTTAGTGCAACGCTTTCTCAGTGAGTGTTTACACATCTATAAAACTTAATCGGCAGTTATCGGCGTCGCTGCTTCGCCGTCCTCATGTGAAGCCAAATGAGGTAATAGAACACGTATTTCTTGCGCGAGATATCCCAGTATGCAGCAAGAATTACATACCTTCTAGGACAATAACAAAATTAGGAGGATTCGTAAGCTTCTCCTTACTGAGAGTAGACGCGATAGCGCCTTTAAACCGCCTTTTCATGCCGCATCCCAAACACGCGTTAGTAAGTCATATGCGCATCATCGTGTTTTTGTTTAGCGTTTGCTTCTCGTATTTATTTTTTCCGTTGTTCCGTTTTTCTTTTCTTTTTTCTTTTTGGTGGCGATCAGGTGGCCCTCTGACACGCTTCGTATAAACGACCTTTCGTGGCGTACGCGTTGCTTGGTTTATGGGTTGAACGTCCCAAAGCGACTCTAGCTATGAGAGACACCGAAAATTTGTTTTAATGAATTATATTTTCAGAAATATTCCAACGCACACTGAGGCGCATCGCTGCTTTGCTCGCACAGCATGCGGCCACATGTGATCGCACGACGGGAAAGGGAATCCTGCCAGATGTGACGTGATAGTTACGTGTACCGCGTCAGCTCTTACGCGAGGGGAGAGAGAGAGGACATCGCGGTACAGGTAACGTTAGATCGCTGCGCCTATGAGAGTGGTTTGCTTGGTTTGGTTTGTGGTGGGGTTTAACGTCCGAAACAGACTCAGGCTATGAGAGAGGCCGTAGTGGAGGACTCCGGAAATTTTGACCACCTGGGGTTCTTTAACGTGCACTGACATCGCGCAGCACACGGGCGCCTAGATTTTCGCCTCCATCGAAAAGCGGCCGCCGAGGCCTGTATTTAATACCGCGTCCTTGGGCACAGTAGTTGAGCGCCCTAACCACTGCGCCACCCTGGCGGGGCTCGAGCTTTTGGCGCCGCGCAAGCTGCGGTATATGAAAGGGGGGCGCTCGGTCGCTCGCGCGTCAGTCGCTCTTGTGTGTGCTTTGATTTGAAGCGAACAGATGTATCTCATGCTGTTCGTCACATTAAGTTCCGAATGGTGGGGACTGGTGGCCAACGAAAACGGAGAAGCGCTACTTTGTGAAATAGCAGCAGAAGCAGCTCACGTGCATTACTCGAACGAGTGCCACATGCGCATATCCTCTCACATTCCACACGTAAGCAGTCCTAATTGCCTCAGCCCAATTTTTCCGTTTCTTTTTTATGCAGCCGCGTTATTTTACAGCTCTGGATGTCTTTTCGAAGCAAGGTCTGGTGCTTTTTTCTTCTTCTTTTTTTTTTTTTTTTCACACAAGCCAGCGCCACCGACTAATATACGGTGATCTTGCATGTCCGCTCAACTCAGTTTTATGCAGGTTCATCCTATACAATAAGCTGGTAACCGAATCCTGTATAAAATGTATACCGAGGTTTTCGACAGTGCTACGCCGACATTCAAAATTTCCAAGGCGCGACTACACCTGGCGCTGTAACTGAACAAATTTCAGTTATATCTCGAGCAGTTCGACACTCGCACACCCGCGTTGCCCGCAAAGCAACGCCAGCCAGTGAACGTCACTCAGCATGCAGATCACGTATCACGTGATCTTCTGGTTCGGTACCCAGCAAGAGCAGTGAGTATAGAAGCGAGCAGCAGCGAGTCACAAAGCGGGGACGGGAAAATATGTGAAACGTATATGAGGACGCATATAAGTGACGAGGTTTGATGGACATGCGCAAACAGCCGGTGCTCGATTTTCGAGTTGCGCAAGTTGTCACCAAATTTTGTTCCGCTATAGTGCCTTTAGTAATCGCGCGCCTTCTAAATTCTAAAAACAGATACGGCTATTACTGATCGCCGCCCACAAATGTCTGATTGCAAACAGGTGCCTGTCAGTGATAACTGAAAGGGTAACTATTGGGGTCTCATTCGTCAGCGTGCTAGTTAGCGTGATTAACTTGTTGTCTGCAACCACCAATTTTGGTATTACTTTCCCGAAAAAGCCGCCTATTTTAAGCTGAATAAACATTTATGTTTTAATTGGACGCGGGCTTTGCAGCAAGGCAAGTATTTCGTCAAAGCAATCGGAAAGTTCCGCTTGAAACTAATTCGATTTTCTATTCAAATTACAGTACTATTTCAATTCCATTATTGTTGTTACTTCAATTCCTCACTCGTCCTCCCTCCTTCGTCTCTACACTCTTGACTCGGTGGGAACTGACACATGGCAGTAGACGCATTCCTTCTTGCCAAGCCGTCTAATACTATCGCTTGAACAAAGAACATATCCTGACCCGTGGTTTACACGCTGCTAGCATATAAATATTTGTGACAACTACAGCGGACCTTGAAAAGAATGCTGTAAGCTAATAGGTTATCAGGAATTAGGTTCGCTAAGCCTGGCGACCTCTGGCGCTTCAAGGGAGAAGTCGCGCTTTTAAGTATAGCTAAACAGTATAACGAACTTAATTTTTTTACGGGTAGGTCGTAGGTGATCTCCAGCAGACATCAAAGGCAGCAGCGCTTCGATGCCTCGCTTAAAGTTTATTCCACTGCTGAATGCCTAAACTATGGACGTGCACAGAAAAAGCCCTTCTGGGCGAAAATAATAATAATAAGGCAGTTTTTTAAGAGTCTGCAGCTCCACTCATTTTATTTTGTTCGGTGGCTTCAAATATAACGCAGGCTGGGTATTCATAATCCAATATTCCAGTGCTGTGTTTGTCGAAACAAATTGAAAAAAAAAATACCCGAAGCTCACATTCCGCAACACGGTTGCCCTATCTCCGCGGTGCGTGGACTCTAAGCCAATGTGTGTACACGCATGTGTACGGCGCACCGCATACCCGACAGTTTTAGTTAGTTTGTTATATGGGATTTTACTGCGCAAAGGCAACTATGGCTATGATGCACCAAACACAAGGGTAGCCGACAGTTTCCGCACTGTGCTATCCATGAAAGAGTTCTCAGGCCGCGACCTTGCACCGCCGTTCCCCCCCCCCCCCCCCCCGCCCTTTTTTTTTCCTACCTACTATTAGTATCTTGTTATTCGCCACGCGCTAGATAAAGCAGCCTAAATAGACCGCTTTACCTGGCACACTGAATTGGGTAGAAGAGGCGGCTACTGATTTGCTGAAAATACCTAGCTGGCAGCAGCAAGATGTGTTTGTAAAGTTATGTTCACCCTGATAGGATTCTGATAACAACTGAGTGAAAAGCACAGGAAAGTATAATTACGAGACATAATCCATCATACACGTTGATTCGATCGTCAAACGTTTCAGAAAAGGGACAAAACAGTAGGCCGTGAAGAAATAATACGTGGTATACCATAAAACAACAACAACAACAACAAAACACTAAACAAATGCTGTAGTTTAGAACTCATCAATGCGTATATAGTTGTATACGCAGAGGCTATCAACACTGAACGAAAATTGCGTAGTCACTACGCACTGCGTCAGAAGTTTAGAAAAATCAAAGCATGGCGGCCTCCTTATCTATGTGTCGAGGCGACTATAGCGTCAGATCAGGCCCCACAGCAGCACAGATGCCTCGGGGGCAGTCATTAGCAGAGTTGTTTCTCGGTTCAATCCTCCACTACAAGAAAATTGCACACGCAGGAAACTTTTTGTTAAATTTCAAACAAGCCTCTGTATTTTTTTATTTCACTTCACGAGTAACTACTGCCAAATAAAGAAAAACCATTTCACGAAGTAATTTTGACAGAAGCAGAAAACCATTTCTGCCGTTCATAGGCAGATCGTGTTGCCACGAAGGCTACTGAGCCTTTTGCTACTGGCGCAATTTCCTCACGAACTGTGCTTCCTCCAATTTATTCCTCGCTTTTTTTTTTTTTATCTTGCGGATCACCGCAAGCCTATCTACATCCCCTTACCCATCCCCTCTGATAAATGTTGACCGATACCGAAGAGAAATATATCTTCGGTCCGACCTTGCTTATGCACAGCTTTTCCAAGCCATTGTGCGAATAACGCTGGACGCCACCGCCATGCGAAGCCGCACATTGTAGCTTCACCCGACTTCATCCCATGAAATACTGCACCGGGGACGTAAACAGAATCCAGCGTCTCTTCGATCACTTGGTGGGCAAGGCTGGACGTTTCCATCTTGTCAAGAAGTTATGGCAGTGACGGCGCTGTCGCCACTGTTTCTCAGCCGGGCTTCGCAAAGGCGAGAAAATGCCGTTTACATTCGCCTCCGAGCGTTTCCAACGTCATCCAGCTGACGTTTAGGGCTTTAATTTACCACCTATACGGCTCTATTGGCCCGACGCTGTAGATGGCCCAGATCAAGATCGATCCTGAGAGCACTTTTACGAGCGCATTATAATCCCAACGAAGCCTAGAAACCCGCAGATTTCTTTTTCGCTCTATTCTCATCGCTCAAGATTTGTTTACTTCAGCCTTGCCCCATCCAAAGCGCATAGCTGCGCCCACAGTCGGGCCAGTAAAACTCGCGAGAGCGTCGGCGTTTTGACTCGGGTCGCTTGCATGTCCAGTGAAACCAACAAACAGCAGTAATGCGTTCGCAAACACTGTCCTCTCTTTTCCCCCGACCTCGGTATGCGTTCTGTTTGTTTCGTCTGTCGCACCGCCGTATATAAACGCCGTTCCCAAGGTGTCCCGGCTCCGCTCGCCTCCAGTGCCTTGTGTGCCCATTTTGCCGGCCTTTCTCGTGCATTTCGTTACATTCTTTTTACTTTTTTTTTTTCCTCCCCACTGCCGGCGCCATCATCACATTTTTACCCTTTTGTAGCTGGGCGTACACTTTCCGACGATGTACTCCTCTCTTCCGCCGCCGCAGCCTTTCGCGTGTTCCGCGATAAGCGACACGGGCATTAGAGAGATGAAGCTTTTAGGCTCTCGCTCACCCTCGGCATCCTCATTGG
The DNA here is from genome assembly GCF_055883805.1 of Amblyomma maculatum. Classification (NCBI taxonomy): domain Eukaryota; kingdom Metazoa; phylum Arthropoda; class Arachnida; order Ixodida; family Ixodidae; genus Amblyomma; species Amblyomma maculatum. The sequence continues at coordinate 230,228,071 of NC_139344.1, forward strand.
CCTCCCTCCTTATCTGGCGCTCTTCCCGGCGTCCCGCGAGGCGCGCGCACGGGCACGCGACGCCGGCCTGCAATCGATGGCACTGCCGCCACGGCGCGCGCCGCCGCGGCCAGGATTTATTCCCCCCTCCCCGCTCGCACAAGTCCGATCAACAAGTGACCTTTTGTTTGTTCGTCGGGTCCTTTGGGCGCAGCGTCGAATATGGCTCGAGGCGGACACACGGGGGCGCAACAAGCGCGCTGCCTCGCAAGAGGTGCGCGCGTGTCGCTGAGCCCAGCCTTCGCGGCTCACAAGCGAGTGACACGTGCGACCTGTGTTGGTTGCACAAAAGGGCCAAAGTTGGCCGAGCTCTGGGTCTGCAACGTGTGCCTTGACTCCCCCCCCCCCCTCCTTTTTTTTTTCTTTTTGCCATCGACGGGGACAGTGGTTTACACATACTTCTCGGCATACCCCCTGTCAATTGACCATACCGCTTGATATTTCAGAAATTCCTCCTGGTTCGTGACAACCTTACAGCTATGTGCTTGACACTTGTTTCCCTCACCGAACAGCGCATGGATTCTCAGCATACTCCCAGTCAATTGACCACACTGCTTGATATTTCAGAAATTCCTCCTGTTCGTAACAACCTTACGGATACGTGCTTGACACTTGTTTCCCTCACCGAACAGCGCATGGATTCTCAGCATACCCCCCGTCAATTGACCACACCGCTTGATATTTCAGAAATTCCTCCTGTTCGTGACATCCTTACAGCTATGTGCTTGACACTTGTTTCCCTCACCGAACAGCGTATGGATTGGAAGCTAGCTTTACCAGTTCAAAGATACCGAACCAGGCGCGCAAGTGAGCACTGACAGCTGCTGAGTGCACTAGTAACACTGCAGTTCAGGAGAGTAAGCTGACGGGCTTGTTGGTGTGCCATGATGTGAAGTATTCAGCGCAAAATACAGGTGAAGGACAAAAGGGAGGGCATGTAGCACGTTCACGAGCGCTCGTGAACGTCCTATGTGTCTTCCCTTTTGTGTTTCGTCCATATTTTGAGCACTGACTTCTTCCCATCGTAATACTACAGTGAAGGAATAAATCACTGTAGGTAGTCAGAAGGATAACTTTAAGGAAAACAGAAATAAACCCATGGAGCAACAGGTGCAGAAAGACTAATCCGGCTATTTAAGTGAATTTGCAAACGTTGCGTATCTTTCTTCTGCGATTTTTCTTGTGTAAATTTTTTCAGCTGGAATTTTACCATTTATCAGTTACTTGGGGTGTTCAACGCATGTTCTTTTTTTTTTCTTTTTTTTTGCATAATTGGAAGCAACAGAACGCAGAGGAAAGCGCCAAAAGATATAAAGACATGAAGCAAGGAGAAATAAAGGCCACGTCGGAGTCCGGGGCGACACTCGTCGCCCTCGCGGTGTGACACGCGCTCTGGCGCGTTTCTCTTCTGTCGGCGGAATCGAAGCTTGATAGAGTGCGCGCTGCCTGTCTCTTTCGGCGTAGCAGCTCGGGACAACGGCGCCCAAGAGGGAGACAAAAAAGAAAAACAGAATGGAAACAAAGAAAGGGGACTGCGCGCGGGTAAAAGGGAAGTTTAGCGCTCCGAGTCCAGCGTAGCTGGCGATCGGGTCCTGCGAACGTCTCCATCTGGCGGGCGCCGCGGCCAACATCAACAAGTAGTGGCGGCCGCTTCCGTTCGTCTGTTGCTGCTCTGGACGGCCCCGCACATACAAAGCAGGCTGGCAGCGGCTGACCCAACTTTGGCGTCGAGCTCTTTGAGATGCTTCCGGCGCCGCGCTCGCCCCCCGCACAATGGACTCGGCAGTGGCGGACGTGTTTCGCCAAGCGCTGGTGGCTGCGCCCACCTCTTCCTCTTCCTCGGAGTCTCCTCCCGGAGGAGCGCCGTTCGCCCTCTCCTCGTTGTTCGCCCCCTAGCTGCTGCCGCTACTTCTCCTCGGGGCTACGGCGTAGCCAGCGCGCCCTCCGAGCGCTCGCGATTGTAATATAGGCGCTCGGTCGGTGACAATGCCCCTGGCAGTGTCCGCAATGGTCGATGCGCCGTGCCTTGGACCGGAGCGTTCAGCGCATCTGCTCCCGGCCGTTCCTTCGCGGAGGCGGAAACAAGGATGCCTTTTTGGCCCTGCAGTATACAGTGAGGTACACAGCTGGTTGCGCTATCAGCTGTTCTACACGGGGTTGTAGAAGCCAGACTGTCGTATTCCTTGCCGCACAGTTTTGCCTCTCTCCTGCCAGCATCCAGATACTTCATGCCGTATCTGCCTCAAGTGTTCGCCATGCGAGGTTAGTTTGCGGCAAAAGCTGGACTGTTGGTAGTGCGGCATTCCCTTTTATCTTTGGACGGGGTAACCCTGTTGTTATCTGTGCGAAATAACAAAGAAGAGGAGAGCGCCTGTGACATTACAAGGCATGGAAAACTACTTGTTCTTTCCAGCCCCGTCGCGATGGCTCAGTGTTGGGACTTAACCGGAGAGGGCAGTCTCGGGTTTAGTCCCAGCGGCAGCAGCCGCGCTTCGATATAGGCGAAAAGAATGCGTCTGTGTGCTGTGTAATCTCAGTGCACGTTAAAGAATCTCAGGTGATAGAAATGTTCCGAAGCCCTGCACTACGGAGCCCGTATAGCCTGAGTCGCTTCCAGACGATCAAATACAAAAACAAATCAAATCATTATTAATCTTGCTTATGAGCCAACCAATTACATAACAGCATTCACTCATTTTGCTAACTGTCGCTGGTCGTTTGTGAATACTCCACAGTGCCGCATTCGCAAAACTTCGTTAGGCATGGCTTTTAGGCAAGAGAAGAGTATTCACGTGATAACTAGGAAAAACTAGGGGCCACGCTTGCATCAAAATGTCCTGCAAGCAGTTAATACGCAATAAACTAGTTGTTTCGGGGGCATAACAACTGCAACAGTTAATTTCCTATCGGAGCTTTACAGAACGCCCTCCACTAAGGCCTCTCTCATAATCCCTGTCGCTTTGGAACGTTAATTCACATAAACCAAATCTAAACCAGACAGAAAAAAACAACTCAAGCGTTATCACTGCGCCAGGAGTGATAAGGGCCGGACCTTTTACAAGTCAGTGCGTCAGCATACGAGGGCAGCCGCGCCGGTTTCCTCAGATTTAGCCGGCGTCCGAAGGCAACGTGGAAAAAGCACGCGAGCGCACGAAAGCCCCTACACCATACCGTGTTGTGTTCGGTCTGGACAGGCCGGAATAAAAGATGCATGCGGTTACTCGAGGATATATACTTGCTGCGCAGCTTTTACCTTTCTGCCAGCTGTTGGGGCCGATTTGGCTGTTGTTTCAGCAACGCGTCCTTTCCTTTTATGCCGCTGTGTGTGGCGTGACGGGCACAAGGAGGGAGAGGAGGGGCCCGCAGCTGTTGGGCGGGCGGAAGCGGCTCGGGGGTGCTGCGCTAAGAGGATTCTGCGCTCGGGGTATACAGCGCTGAAAACGGCGCGCTTGTGAGAGCGTTTCGTAATGTGGCGTGGTTAGCCCGCGACGTGGGGAGGCAGCTGACGCTCCCGGCGTCGAGCGCGCGGAGGGGATCTCTCCCAGGTGGGCGGCGACTTTCATTGAGATGCGTGGCTCCCCTGCGGCTGACCAGGTGTTCGCTCCCTGCACGCGCGGGCCCGCGCCGAGGGAAAATGGCGGCGCAAATTGACGGCCTCGCCCCGCGTTTATGCAGCGGCGACGAAAAGGGGGCCAACCTCCGTTTTAGCGCCCCTGCTAAGCTGTAGCGTGAGGGAGGAAAAGGAGGCTAACGACTTATTTACGAAACCGGCGCCAGAGCGAAATTGCGCTCCTAGTGTGCGACTGTTTTCAGCGTTCATCGCAATCATGCATGTTGTCGCGAATGCTTTTCGCGAATTTCTTGAAGGGCTGCCACGTAAGTACGAGGAGTTATTTCTGCTGCACTGACCGTAGTGCGCTCGAGTGGGAGGTTAGCAGATACCTTTCTAAAAAGGTGATACTCCTTCAGTCTCGGTATACTGTCACAATTATTGTGCCTCAGTGGCTAACATCCTATCCGAGAAAAATATCTGCGGTTCCTGGTGAGGCGTCGTAGACGAAATTGGACGTTCGCGCAGCAACAAGGTCGACCAAGCCAATGAATCAAACAACGAAATGGGCATTCTTTCATCCTACGAGCATGAGTTCAAGAACTTTTTTTTTAGTAGCCGCAAATGTTTCAGAGTAAAGCTACGCATTCTCTTATATATGCGCGAGACTTTCGAAGCTAAGCGCCGATAACTTAGTAGCCGAATGACAGCGCGATATTAATTCGAAAAAGGTAGACGCCGTGCATGCGCGTGCGGCCCTTCATTACTAATAGGGAAAATTTGTTAGCGCTTTACCTATTGACTAACCGACCAAATTTTGCAAGGTACACTAAGCCTGCTGGACGAAGTATATACTCTTCCTGAACTTAGAGGCATAACTCAAACTGTACTTGTGGAGCCAGTCGATACTCATAACAAAAGCTATCGAACACACAGGGCAAGGTTGTATTTTGAGATGAAGAGATAAACAGATAAAATTAACGAACTTTCACGATCGATATAGTCTGAATCGTTGTGATGAAAATCTGTTTCAGAAAAAACTTAGGGAATATTCGCGATAAAAGGTGACGACCGAAACACCAGCTGATGTCGAGGATATTTCTCGCTGCAAGACGTCTAAATTACTGGTTGAAGAGATGTGAGGACAATCTGGACAAAAGTGTTTGCACCAGGACTATAGTGAACTAGATTCTAGTTCACTATAACCAGGACAGACTGGCACTATCAGCGGCAAAAGTATACGGGGTTAAGTTGTTGCTGCGCTGTCTCTGATCCGATCTCCTGATAATGTTAGCGGGGGATGAAGAATGACCTCAAAATTTTATAAATTTCAGGAGATTGGCTTGTCCACCTGCTCCGGAATACGCTTTTTTTTTTTTTTCAATTTACCCGAATCCGCAAACCAGATACTCTCGAACTTTTTTTTTTTTTTTTTTTTTTTTTTTTGCCGTAGAGGACCCCAACACTGACCAATATGTGCCAAGGAACCCCCCTACCATATTATTTTAGTGCTTTTGTAAGCATTTTTTCTTTTCATGAGTTTGGTAATCAGTTCTTTTTTTTTTTTTTAATTATATGTTTGCTTGTAAGTCGTGCTACGGTCTCTAAATCGAGAATAAGACCGCAGAAATCTAGTCTCAAGAACAAGGTTTCATCGCATCCGCGCGTACGGCCAAGGCTCGCGGAACGCGAGAAAACAGCCCGCGGAAATCAGTTTAAGGACCCCTGAACAAGCTATCGATGCCGGTAGCACACCATTCCTTGTGTCTGTAGAGAGTAGTGCTCAGGTGAATTGAGAAGACACACACATAAAACAACATGTGCCCGTCACGGACAGCGCCGTTCAGGTACTACGTGTCTCCACGAGTAGTGCCGTCTGAGCACTGTATATATAGTTCGGCGTGATTTGAAGTTGAATACTTCCGTCTTAAACTACCCAGACTAAACCGCTTAAATGTGCTTCAGTTTCGCCAGGAAGGTGCAACTAATACGTGAGCTCGGTTAGCCAATTCGCTTCTCTATTCCGAACCAAGATTTTTACTGCAGCCTAAGCGACAGTCCAGCCCAAAAAAAAAAAAAAAAAGAAGAAACATTGGTCTGTTTTATATTTGAGTTCCACTTGTTTGCAGAAGACTAAACACAGAAAGTGTTCCGTTCGAATACAGTCGCATCGCTGTCCAGGAGGCACATGGTCGCTGCTTACCCCTAAATCGTATCCCAACCCCTCAGAAACATCGCACGTTGGCGTGAGTCGGTCAGAAGACTCGGCAGGGCTCTGGTCACGGGCTCGTGATTAGTGCGGGCCGCATGACCAGCCGGCTGGCGCGACGTGGAGGCTGCGGCAGCAGCAGGATCTGGCGGATTTAGACGGCCCTAGCTAGGATTGCGTCGAGGCCGGCGTGCCGTGGCGGAAGCTGGGCCGTATTGACTTTTGGATCGAACGCGGGGTTATCTGTGAGTACTCCGGCCCTGCGATCGTTTTTCGGAAGCATTTGCCGCCGAAGAGGTGGGGGAGGGGGGGGGGGGGGGAACAAAGCGGCAGCCGCTGCCAGCTCGTCCGGCAGCGGGCACGCAGCTCGGGCTTCCGGATGCCTAATAGGGTACGGTCACAGCTTCCTCGGCGCCCTCGAATCAATGCGTGGCCGGCACCCTGGAAGCCGCAGCCTGACGCTGCATGCAAGCAGCCCCCGCGCTGGGCCGCAACATTCCGGCTGCTTTTCGATGGCGCCACAAGTCGGATAACTGCGCGGCCCCGTGAAAGCGAAGCGACTCCATGTTTCCTTTTACCCAGCGCCCTGAATGGCTGCGAAACTCCACAACGCTGTTTATCTGAGCGAGCTGTTTTGTGCCAAGCGGTGGGCTGTTTTCATATTTTAAATGACGTGGACAATCCCTCCCCCTTTTTTCTTGTCCATATATATATATATATATATATATATATATATATATATATATATATATATATATATATATATATATGTGTGTGTGTGTGTGTGTGTGTGTGTGTGTGTGTGTGTGTGTGTGTGTGTGTGTGTGTGTGTGTGTGTGTGTGTGTGTGTGTGTGTGTGTGTGTGTGTGTGTGTGTGTGTGTGTGTGTGTGTGTGTGTGTGTGTGTGTGTGTGTGTGTGTGTGTGTGTGTGTGTGTGTGTGTGTGTGCGTGCGCGTGCGTGCGTGCTCATCGTTCTGCCGTTTGCAGAGTCAGCCGTTTCGTTCGGGTCGAACAATAAGCGCCATGGATGCGGACTAACATACCGAGTCGGTGCGACTCCGACGACCATGGCTTTAAAGGAAAACCGCAAGGGCGAAGGCAAAGGCCTGGCAGAAAAACCGGTGTCCCACGAATGCGCTAGCATTCGCACTCACTGCTGCCGTGTACCCAGGGTACAGTCAAGATTTTCTTGCTTTGCTTAAAAATAAAAAAATAAAAATAAAAGTGAACCAAACAAGAAGTCTTCATAAAAAAAAAAAAAAAAAAAAAAAAAAAACGTTGGGGGATGGACAGCACTTCTCGTTTATAGGGTATGTACAGCCTCGTCTACTTCTAGCTATAACACAGTCATTGCTTTTTAAAGGGCCATTGCGTCCGACACGTCAATGCAGTAACGCTAGGTAGCTGGCCGTGCGAAGTGCAACTTCCGTGTCCGTCTGTGCTTGTATCGATTTGCTTCGATATGCGCCTGCATCGGACGCAATGTTGCTTTGAAAGGAGAGACCTTGTTATAGCTAGAAGCGGATCACCCTGTACATCATAGGACAGGTCCGTCTGTGCTGTGATTGGGGGGGGGGGGGGGGGGGGGGGTATACTGTTTATCACCTGCAGGCCTCCAATGGCTGCTTCCGTAGGTTGCATTCCACGCAGCAAAACGATAGTGTTTAGCATTGGATAATAACTGGTAAAGATTATGCAGTGAAATTTTGCGTATAAATAAAAAAACGCCTCACGTTGCGCAAACATGGTACCGCATTTACATGCTTCAAATCTTCCGCTTAGAAAAGTTGACAGCAATTTTTAATGCATCTACTTCGTGCAACATCGCGTTATAATATCTATGAAATCTCTAAAAGACATGCTTCTGAAAAATGAGCGATTACACTCTATCCAGCAAGCTACCTCTCGCTGTTTTTACTTCTCTAGTGTACCAGACCTGTTGCATAGGCCGCATCATTGTAGTACAAGAAATAATATAGTAGTACGCTAATTATCGTTCTAAATTTTTCTAGACTACCTATGCTCTATTGAAATTTTCATTTTGCAAATGCCTCACGTATAATTAACCTAATATTGATATTGTTTCTTGGTTTCAAAGTGTTGTTGATGTCTTGCGGTGGTACTGAATGCATTGAAACTGTAGTGCATCTATAATGCATTCATATATTGCTCTTGCTATTGCTTAACTTTTTATATTTATTATTCTGTGTTAAAAACGGCTGGAAGTTCCTTATCAGCAACTTATGATTCTATAAGATTATTTTATTGCCACCACTAACGCATGCGACCGGGTGCTTGACCTGTTTAATCCCTCCTGAAGCTTTTCGGCAGGGATTCTACTAGCATTGTTGAAAAAAAAACAAAACAAAACAAACAAACCTGGAACTGAAATAAATATTTACTCTATACCGTTTCCTACCGATCATCAGCTTCTTGTTGCCAAAATTAAGCTTCGATTGAGGAAAACGCAGAAAACTAGAAGGCCTTTCAGGTATTATCTGGATCAAATTCCATTAGAATATGCTGTGGAAGAGAGGAATCGATTTCAAGAATTAGATCTAGCCTGAAGAGATGTGGACTGATGTTCGTGATATAATACAAGAAGTTGCTACTAAGGTAGTTCCAAAGCAAAAGAAATGCAAGAAAGCAAACTGGTTATCTGAATGGGCTTTGCAATTAAATAGCTGAGGAAAGCAGGATGGCAAAAGTTGTGGGGGAAAGAGAAAGATGCAAGGTTCTCAGTGCGGATTTTCAGAAAATAGCAAGGAGAGATAAGAATGCCTTCCTGAACATACAGTGCCAAGCAGTTGAGGACAATAGCCAATTAAGGAACGCAAGAGCTCTGTATAAGACAATCAAAGATATCAAAGGAAGCTTCTGTGCTAAGCTGGCCGTGATAAAGGACAAACGAGGCAAGGACCTCACTGAAGCCTCAGAGATAAAGAAGAGGTGGCACGAATACACAGAAGAACTGTACAAGAAGGACCCGAATGTTCAAACCCAACATAAGACGGTTGTGATTACTGATCTCGAGCCGGGCATCCTGAAGAGTGAAGTTGAATGGGCCTAAGCCAGCCTTGCTAAGAACAAAGCTAGCGGAATTGATGGCATCCCAGCTGAGTTGCTTCAAAACCTCAACCATGACGCTGTTAACATTCAGCATACATTATGTCAGAAGATTTGGACAACCCTGCAGTGCCCACAGGATTGGAGGAGGTCAGTTTACATCCCCATTCTAAAGAAAGGCAGTGCCAAAGATTGTTCCAACTACCGCACGATCGCGCTTATTTCGCATGCTAGCAAGGTGATGTTGAAAATGCTCCAAGGTAGGCTGCAGCAGTATGTGGTGTTACGACCAAGCATCCGCATTTGCGCGCTCTATTGTTCGCCTGTGGGCATGGAAAAGTTTTGTGAATATGTGGTGATGGTCCATTGGCTCTAAGTGAGCCTGTTTCCAGGAATCCTGTTTTGTAAGCATGTTTTGCTTTGTGGACAACCTGCAAATGCCAAATTGGCCCTGTCAAGAGAACGTCTGGAAAAACACAAAGAAACGTCCCCCTGCGGGAAATAGCAGGAAGTGCTTTCTTTTGTTCACCCTTCCAGTCGAGAAGTGCTATCCTCCAGTGATGAATGCCTCCTATCCAAAGGAGACGACAGAGTGACATGTCCGCTGACGTGCAGGACAAGAGAAGAGCATGACTCATACGGCCATTAAGTGATTTCCCGGGAATGCAGGAAAGATTTGCAATTGTCGAAAAGGGACCATGTTGGGAGCCCTATGCGGCGCCACGTGCACTCGGGTTTCTGAGAAGTAAAACCCCCAGAACCAGCCTGTGGTTTCTTTGCTGAAGAATAGAAATGTACCTCCTCTCCTCGCCGTTCCCAAGCTTTCCCGCCAACAAGTGATCACGCCCAACGAATGAATGCCGGACCAGTCAGTGCTTCAGACCATCAGTGCAGTGATGTGTTCGATTGGATGCCGATACCTGAGGGGCGTGCCCTGGATTTGGTTGGTCAGCATCTTCAGAGAGGGGCTGGACATAGGGGGTTTTTAAGGACGCTGCAGAGCACGAAATGTCGCTCTGGGCCCTGGGTAAACGGCTCATCCAGTCGCTTCTCGCTATGAACTCTTAACGCTTGTCATTTTGCTGATGTACCCTTCTTCTTCATGTAAATATTCTTGTAAATACGTTTTCTCAAAGTGCCAGTAAACCTGCTTGTACATATTTTACCAACTTCGAAGATTCAGTCCTTCTTCAACCCGGAGTCTCTGCACGCTACCAAGTGAAGGCCGGGTCGCCATAGCCCCAGCGTCACGACAACTGGTGGCAGCGGTGGGATCTGAATCTACAAGCCCAACGACTGGTGACCAGCGTTGGGATCTGAATCTACAAGCCACAACATCTGGTGATTGGAGGTGGATCTGAAGCTACAAGCCACAACATCTTGTGATCGGAGGTGGCATCCCAAGCAACAAGCAGGAGCAACAATCGGCCAACAAGAAAGCAGCTCGGAACATCGATCGCATGTGTGGGTGAGTGCTTGGCTTTTCTTCTGATGTGGACCAGGTTCTAGAACAGGGTTAGATTTTAGAACTGGTAAAGAGAGTGTGGAAACGCCTTTAGGTTTGGTAGTTTGCACTGTTGTTTTGGAAGTAGCCGACACTCGGAGCGATCATGGACCTACAAAAGCTGCAGAAACCGGAACTGTTGCAATTGTGTGAGGAATTGGGAATTGATACAAGTGGTTTGGCACGAAAACCTTTGATTATAAAGGCAATCACAGATTTGGGAGCCGATGATGAGGAGCTCAGTGAAGCATGGAACCTCATCGGTCAAAAAAAGGAACAGCTCAGACAGCAGAAGGAGCGGGAAAAAGAGCAGAAAGAGCGGGAAAAAGAGGAAAAGAGGCGTGAGCGTGAACTTGAGAGGGAAAAAGAGGAAAGGGAGCGCGAACGTGAGTGGGAAAAAGAGGAAAAGAAGCGTGAAAGAGAAGCAAAAAAGCTGGACCAAGAAATTGAGCTCCGGAAATTAGAACTAGAGTTGAGCAAGAGGTCGGGCAATTGTCCCCAGCTAGCGGTACCTCTTCTCAACAAGGAGGCAGATTTCAAGATGTCAAAGTACATGCAGCCATATGTGATATCAGGGGATATCGGTCTGTATCTGGCTAACTTTGAGCGAACCTGCGAAAAACTGTCCTTCCAGCGAGACACTTGGTCTCAGAGATTATTGACGGTTCTGCCCTGCGAGGCAGCGGAGGTTGTCGCGCGGCTAAGCAAGGAGGACGCGGACAACTACGAGAAGGTCAAAGCTTGCCTTCTGAGAAAGTATAGGCTTAGCGCCGAGGCGTTCAGACAACGTTTTCGGAAAGCTACTAAGTCCAGGGACGAGAGTTACCCTGAATTCCTGTACAATTTAAGAGTTAATTTGGGCGAGTGGCTAAAGAGCACAGATTCCTACAGTGATAGGGACGCTGTAGTCGAGCAAATTCTTTTGGAGCAGTTTTATAACTGCCTCCCAGAAAAAGAAAGAAATTGGTTACAGGACCGAGGCGAAATTAAGTCGGCAACTGAAGCTGCCGAACTTATTGAGGAGTATGCTTCGCGCCGACAATTCAGCAACCCAGCAGTGGATAGGCCCCGCAATCCCAAGTTCAGTATGAAAAACCGTCAGGAAAGGCACTTTGCTAGAGTTGGAAACGAAGAAATGAAGGTTTCTTCAGGCAAATTCCCTAGAAAGGACGGCAGTGAGAAAAGTGGGGAAGTGACCAACGTGCAGAACACAAAGAATAAGCTTGAGGCTAGGAAGCCGCTCACATGCTTTAGGTGTAATGAGCAGGGTCACATTGCCGTCAACTGCCGGAAAGAAAAGATTGCTTTCTCGTATGTCAGGGACTGCGATGAAAATATGCAGCTTTTAGAACCCTACCTGCATGACCTAGTAGTCAACGGGAAGCCTTGCAAGGTACTGCGCGATTCGGCCGCAACGATGGATGTTGTCCATCCGGCGTATGTATCGCCTTCCGACTATACAGGACAGTGTGCATGGATCCGACAGGTAGTTGAGGAACAGAGTGTGTGCTTGCCGATCGCGAACGTGGTCATCGAGGGCCCTTTCGGCGAATTAACAACCGAGGCTGCCGTTTCAGGAAAGCTTCCTAAGTGCTATCCGTATTTGTTCTCCAACAAATCGGACATGCTGCTGCGAAAGAGGGGCATCCTTTTCGGAGACAGAGTTGTGCAAGCCTTAACACGTTCAAAGGCGCGAGAACTAGCTACACTGCTCATTCCAGAAAAATCCACAGCGGAGGAAACGGCAGTTAAAACAATGGTAAATGCGGAAGATAGCAGGTCAGAAAACTTTGAGAGCGAGGCATCTCAGATAAGTCAACTTGAAAGTGAGCTTGATGAGACGCGGAATGAGGACGTTCTTGAGAGTAACCTCTTGCCGCCAGTGTCTAGTAATCTCACGAGACTTTTAAGTGGAACCCGAGAGGACTTAGCTATAGAGCAAGCCAATGATCCCAATATACAGGAGATAAGGGAGCGCCACCGCGCCACTAAGACAGCAAACAATATTTCTTTCGAGATGAGAAAGGGAGTGCTGTATCGCTTATTCAAGGATAAGCGCGGAGTAGAGCGGGACCAATTAGTCGTTCCCCAAAAGTACCGCGGAGACTTACTGCGACTTTCCCATGGCAGCTCGTGGTCATGTCACCTTGGAATAAAGAAAACAAAGCAGAGGCTGTTGCAAGAATACTATTGGCCTGGATGTTTTAAGGACACGGAAAATTTTGTACGGTCATGCGACACGTGCCAGCGGGTTGGAAAGGCGCAAGATAAGTGGAAAGCTCCGATGGTGTTAGTACCAATCATTACCGAGCCGTTTCACCGGTTAGTAATAGATATAGTTGGGCCACTTCCTGTGACCGAGTCAGGGTACCGTTATATCCTCACTATGTTATGCCCAGCCACAAAGTTTCCAGAGGCTGTTCCGCTGCGCGAGGTGACGTCCGAGAGTGTAGTGGATTCGCTGCTGTCAGTGTTTGCACGAGTTGGATTCCCTTCCGAGGTACAAAGTGATCAGGGTAGCGTTTTCACGAGTGTCCTCACCACCTCATTTCTCGAGCGATGCGGCATTAAGGTAGTGCATAGCTCGATCCATCATCCGCAGAGCAACAGCGTAGAAAGATGGCACTCTGTTCTCAAACGAGTCCTGAGGGGACTGTGCTATGAAAACAAGCGCGAATGGGATACCTGCCTGCCTGCAGCGCTTTTCGCTTTGCGGTCAGTGCCGCACGAATCCACTGGATTTAGCCCAGCCGAGTTGGTGTACGGAAGGTCACTGCGCTCACCTTTGCGAATGGTGCGCGAAGCCTGGGAGGGGCGCGGAGAAGACCCAACAGTAGTAGAATTCATTCTGAACCTCTTGAATCGCTTACATAACACTAAGGAACTCGTTGAGGCCAGCATGAAGTCAGCCCAGGCTCGTTCCAAGGTGTACTATGATAAGTCAGCCCGTCAAAGGACGTTTTGTATCGGGGACCAGGTGATGTTGCTGAGAAGTTCAAGGCAGAATAAGCTCGAAGTACAGTGGGAAGGACCGGCTGAAGTCGTTGCAAAGCTTTCTAACACTAACTACGCAGTGAAAATTCCCGGTAGGCGTAAAGAAGTGCGCATTTATCATTGCAATCTTATGAAGCCTTATGTGCAGAGGGAAGCCGTGGTAAATCTAACGTTAAACCTTCCCGAGGAGATGGGGGACAACTTGATTTGCCTCAGCGGAAAAGGAAGCAACGCTCAGGAGCTTCTCAAAAAGACGGAGCAGAGAGGAGAACTAAAGAAATCCCAGCTGTCCGATCTGGGCGAGATAATAACAGAGTTTGAGGCCTGCTTCGTGGACAGGCCAGGCAGAACTGATTTGACTGAGCACGATATTGAGCTGACTTCAGACGTGCCAGTGCGATCAAGGTGCTACCGATTTTCTCCAAGGCAAAGAGAAATTCTGGATAGGGAAGTAACTCGCATGCTGGAATTGGGAGTAATAAAACCCTCGGAAAGCGATTATGCTTCGCCTATGATCTTAGTAGAAGCTCCAGGTAAAGACCCTAGGCCTGTGGTAGACTACCGAAAGCTAAATTCTCTCACCAGGGATCAAGTGTATCCTATTCCGAATATTGAGGAGAGAGTAGAACAGGTCAGTAGAGCGGCATATGTGACTACGCTGGACCTTACTCGAGGATACTGGCAAGTACCGCTCACTGAACGCGCCAGCAGAGACGCGGCTTTCGTCACTCCGACGGGCAGCTACCAGCCAACAATGATGAGTTTCGGGCTCAAAAATGCTCCATTTTGTTTTTCCCGACTCATGGATAGGGTTTTAAAGGGGTGTGAAACATTCGCGGTGCCTTATTTAGACGACATTGCGGTTTTTTCCGACTCATGGGCGGACCATATGGTACATCTAAGAGCTGTACTGAGCCTTTTGCGTCAAGCTGGACTAACCGTAAAGGCCGAGAAATGTTGCCTGGCAAGGGCGACCGTGGACTACTTGGGTCACAATGTAGGTCAAGGTTTCAGGAAACCCAGCGAGATTAAGATTTCTGCGGTAGCAGACTACCCGCGGCCGAGCACGAAGACGGAAATTCGAGCATTCCTGGGTCTGACTGGGTACTACAATCACTACATCCCTAACTATTCAGCTTTGGCTAGCCCTCTGACCGACGCTCTCCGCAAGACAGAACCGACAAATGTAGTCTGGGACGAACAAAAGGAAGCCTCCTTCGTAAACCTGAAGGCTGTGCTGATTAGCCGTCCGGTATTGCGAGCTCCAGACTATGGCCGAGAATTCACGGTCCAGTGTGATGCCAGTGATCGAGGGTTAGGTGCTGTTCTCTGCCAGAGAGATGACGACGGTAATGAGCACCCCGTGCTCTACTTGAGCAGAAAACTGAGTTCTAGAGAGAGGGCTTATTGCGCGTCAGAGAAGGAATGCGCTTGCATTGTATGGGCCATTCAAAAATTGCAGTGCTATCTTGGAGGGGCCAAATTCACCTTAGAGACGGACCATTGTCCCCTGGCTTGGCTGCAAACTGCGACATCGAAGAACAGTCGCCTTCTTAGGTGGAGCTTGATTTTACAGCAGTACAATTTTGAAATAAGATACAAAAAGGGGAAGTTAAATGGGAATGCGGACGCGCTTAGCCGCTCTTTCTAAGCGGTCCGAGATGTTCCTCACCATGTATCCAAATTGATAATCAGGTTTTTTTTTTTTTTTCGTGCGCTTGAATATAGATGACTATGTAAAGCAGCACGTTTGGTTTTCGAGGCATACGTGGGTCCTGAACGTCTTGAGAGTGGGCTTTTCTCGAACAACAATGGCAGTTTTCTTTTGACCTGGTCTCTTCAGACGGGAGCCGAGTGCTTGCTTCGACATGTGGTTGAGTTTCAGATAGCTCAAGCAATTTGGCCTACAACAATCAAGACAACGCGACATGCAACAGCGAGCTTCAAGCGTTCACGTGCAGGCCATTAAGTCGTCTCTTCATGCAGCAGCTGCGGCTGCTGCCCTCCGAGTCTCTTCTGGCGGGGGAGGAGGCTGTTACGACCAAGCATCCGCATTTGCGCGCTCTATTGTTCGCCTGTGGGCATGGAAAAGTTTTGTGAATATGTGGTGATGGTCCATTGGCTCTAAGTGAGCCTGTTTCCAGGAATCCTGTTTTGTAAGCATGTTTTGCTTTGTGGACAACCTGCAAATGCCAAATTGGCCCTGTCAAGAGAACGTCTGGAAAAACACAAAGAAACGTCCCCCTGCGGGAAATAGCAGGAAGTGCTTTCTTTTGTTCACCCTTCCAGTCGAGAAGTGCTATCCTCCAGTGATGAATGCCTCCTATCCAAAGGAGACGACAGAGTGACATGTCCGCTGACGTGCAGGACAAGAGAAGAGCATGACTCATACGGCCATTAAGTGATTTCCCGGGAATGCAGGAAAGATTTGCAATTGTCGAAAAGGGACCATGTTGGGAGCCCTATGCGGCGCCACGTGCACTCGGGTTTCTGAGAAGTAAAACCCCCAGAACCAGCCTGTGGTTTCTTTGCTGAAGAATAGAAATGTACCTCCTCTCCTCGCCGTTCCCAAGCTTTCCCGCCAACAAGTGATCACGCCCAACGAATGAATGCCGGACCAGTCAGTGCTTCAGACCATCAGTGCAGTGATGTGTTCGATTGGATGCCGATACCTGAGGGGCGTGCCCTGGATTTGGTTGGTCAGCATCTTCAGAGAGGGGCTGGACATAGGGGGTTTTTAAGGACGCTGCAGAGCACGAAATGTCGCTCTGGGCCCTGGGTAAACGGCTCATCCAGTCGCTTCTCGCTATGAACTCTTAACGCTTGTCATTTTGCTGATGTACCCTTCTTCTTCATGTAAATATTCTTGTAAATACGTTTTCTCAAAGTGCCAGTAAACCTGCTTGTACATATTTTACCAACTTCGAAGATTCAGTCCTTCTTCAACCCGGAGTCTCTGCACGCTACCAAGTGAAGGCCGGGTCGCCATAGCCCCAGCGTCACGACAGTGGATCGGGAGCTTCCGGACGTGCAAGCTGGGTTTCGCAAGGGCAGAGGAACTAGAGACCAAATTGCCAACCTTCGCTGGATCATGGAAAAAGCAAGAGAGTTCCAGAAACCCATCTACTTTTGCTTTATTGATTATGCAAAAGCGTTTGACTGCGTAGATCACAGCATATTGTGGTAAGCTCTCCAAGAGATGGGAGTTCCAATTCACCTCATCTGTCTCCTCAGGAACCTGTATGAAGGGCAAGAGGCCACAGTCAGAACTGGGCATGGTCTTACTGATTGGTTTCCGATCGAGAAAGGAGTGAGGCAAGGCTGCATACTGTCACCCTGCCTATTAACTTATATGCAGAGTGCATGATGAGGAAGGCCGGTCTGGACGAGTCTTCAGCTGGAGTGAAGATTGCTGGAAAACGTATCAACAACCTTAGATATGCGGATGATACCACTTTAATGGCAGAAAGTGAAGTGGAACTCAAGAGACTTCTGATGCGCGTACAAGAAGGGAGTGAGAAGTTTGGGCTTAAACTGAACATTAAAAAGACAAAGATCATGGCGTCTTGCCCTATCAAGTCCTGGAGCATCAA
The DNA here is from genome assembly GCF_055883805.1 of Amblyomma maculatum. Lineage (NCBI taxonomy): Eukaryota > Metazoa > Arthropoda > Arachnida > Ixodida > Ixodidae > Amblyomma > Amblyomma maculatum. The sequence continues at coordinate 230,245,026 of NC_139344.1, forward strand.
TGGACAAGAAGTGGAAGCTGTGACAGATTTTCTCTTCTTGGGCACCAAGATTACCTCGGAAGGAGACTGCAGCCATGAAATTAGGAGACGCCTGCTTCTGGGAAAGAGAGCAATGGTTAGCCTTGACCGCCTAGTAAAGAGCAGAGACATTAGTCTGCCAACCAAGATCCGTATAGCTCGTGCTATGGTCTTTCCAGTTGTAATGTATGGATGCGAGAGTTGGACTGTGAAAAAGGCTGACCGCCGAAAAATTGACGCGTTTGAATTGTGGTGCTGGCGAAGACTCTTGAGAGTTCCTTGGACTGCCAGAAGATCAAATCAGTCGATATTGTCAACCATAAACCCTGACTGCTCATTGGAGGGTCAAATTCTAAAGTTAAAGCTCAGCTACTTTGGTCATCTGATGAGAAGAGAGGAGTCGCTGGAGAAAGATTTGATGTTGGGAAAGGTTGAGGGTCGCCGGAGAAGGGGTAGGCAGCGAACGCGATGGTTAGATGGCATCCTCGAGGCACTGCAGATGAAGTTATATGATGTTAGAAAGATAGTGAGAGACTGGAAAGCGTGGCGTGACATGGTCCATAGGGTCACGAAGAGTCGGACACGACTGAACGACTGAACTGAACTGATGCAGCTAAAATAGAAAAATCACATCGAAATTCGTACATACCTTCATGTTGTGACCACTGGGTAGAATATTATTCGTCTAATCTAACTGATAACTGGCTAATGCGGAATAAAAATTGGTACCGTGTATATTACGGCCAAATCGCACTGCACAGATGCAATGCTCAGCTAAGAGGAAAAAAACACAGCCAATTGGTTTTGGAAGAAAAGGCCACAGTACTGAAGCAACTCTATCCGTTTTGTTATGAGGTAGCAAAACTAGGTTCCCGAACAAGTACTACGATTAGCAGAGTATTTTGTTCTCTTGAAATATGGGTAGCCCGACCAGCGCACGTAGCAAAATAACGGAAGGCTCGACTACATTGCATATACAGCTGAAGATGTTAAGCATGAACAGCTTACGGTATTAACTTTGACTTGCTTTCAACAAGACTATAACGGAAGGTTAAAAAAGAAATAACACAAATGTACTTTGTAGAGCCAGTAAATGCACATCAGACATCTCCATTGTTCCGAAAATGGGGCGGAAAATGGCCATTGCAGCGAAAAAGTACACTCAGTACCGTCACCCGTTCTCGACGCAATTAAGTCGAGCGCCGTGCAATTCGCTATTTTCGCTGTGTTTTACGTTAAATGGAGACTTCTTTGCGTAGCTGTGGAAACTAAGAATCGATATCCTCTGCTTGCATTCCTTACATTCCGGCCAATACGAGGACAGTGGATGGAAGCTTTCGAGTTACTTGTTTTTTCGCTTTTACTGACAGTGTCAATCAAGACGCTTATGGATTTCGCTTTCCATCCGGCCCCGGCGTTAGCTGTGTTCCTCACTCCGTTCCATTGGTTTATTCGAAACGCACCGGATGAATATTTTCTCATACCTTAGAACTTGTATGCTGCTCCGAGGTTAGATTTGTTTTGGTTTAGGAGGCTTACAGGAAACCTGTAAAGAAGGGGCTGTGCACTGCAGTGGGACTGAGACCACTGACACCAAAATTAAGCTGAACTTCTTACGGATGGGTATATTTTATTTGCAAATAGCGCCACCTTGTCTAGGATATTTAGATCTGTCTTCCAAACCTCCTGTGCCACTGGCGATAAGAAAGCAGCAGACGGAAACATTCGGCAAAAAGAGAATCAGAAGAAGACAAAAGCCGGTGTCAGCATTTCGCCCACTGCCTAGGATTTGTCGGAACGACGACGCTCAGTTGTGCTTACAGGCAAACAGCCCGCCTTCTCGCATACTTCGTTTGTATCTCGTGACAGTTCCCAAATGTAACTGTAGTACCCGGTTCAAAAAAAAAAAAAAAGAATCTGAGCAGACGATTTAGCTGCATTAGCAAAGATGTGCAGGTACGGTGAAAATATTATAGAGCCCGCTTTTGGCGTTTGAAGTTTTCTAACACGTCCCATATAAAGCAGATATGATGCTCACTTGGGTTCATATGCGAGCGCGCCAGCGGCACGTGTTAGCATATGTGTACTAGGCTACACGTGGCCGAAGTTTTTCATCGTCGAGGTGTGCTCCGTATTATTATGGCGGAGACCACATACGCTTAATTTGACTCTTTTCTGAAGTCGCAGTAAGCGCGCAGTTGGGGAGAGTTTTCAACAAAGGATAATGCTGTTAAGCTTCGAGATTTACGTTTCACTCTACTAACTTCTCATTGGAATGATTCTATACCACTGATGCTATAGCGTGGCAGAGTACTCGAAAGGACAATTAAGAAATGCAGGCCGTGGTGCTAGAACACTTGAAGCCCAAGAAGCAACTGGGCGAGCGTGGCTCACGCTATGGGGCCTTCACTCGATCGTAGCCGAAATAGCCCACCTCGTGTCCCGACCGATGCTGTCATTTGTCATGCAAAAGAAGGACGAATGCCAGTCGGCGCGAGCCCTTTTCCAAAGCCTGCGCGAGTGGTTTCCAGCGACGGCTTCGACCATTACACCTGTGACCTAACGCTGCAAAGCGAGCAACACGCTCGCGTGCACGGCCAGCGTGCGTAATCCCTTTAATCCTCGGCTGCCTCGGTGGAGCTAGAGAATGTGCGCCCCATGGGCGACAGATGGCCTGTCGCCGAGGCTTCCCTGATGGCTTCCCAGATGAGCAGCTCGCACGTGGTGCCGGGCGCCCTTATCGAAGCCGCGATCTGGAGCAACACGGCGCGCTGAAACCGAGTCCTTCGCGAAGGCTAATGATCGCGCGCTTCTCGGCGCTCCTTCGATCACTCTGCAAATGAGACTGCTTCGCGGGATCCTATCGTGGCCAGCGCGAACAAATGCGGGCGCTTAGTGGCTGGCGTGCGCGCCCTGCTATCTCTGGCCCAGGTAGTACTACCCGAAGGGAGGGAGGACGGCAGCTCGGCCGCTTCGAAGCGCGGCCCCCTTCGGCGAAACGACGCGCCTCCCGAGGCGTCGCTGTACTACGGTGCAGGCGTGGCTCTTTGTCACCTTGGCGTGACTTGGGGAACGTCTCGGGAAATATTTATAGGCCCTAGTCACGCTAGCTGTTGTTAAAGGATTACGCGGGCGTCGCAGCAAGCGCTGATCGCAATGCGCTCGCAGCCGATCGCTCGGGTGCCGCGTCCAACAAGTCGGCCTCTCGGTGCCCGAACACGCGCTCTCCAGGCAGCGGTAAACAACGCCTTGATTACAAGTGTGACGCACCGTCGTGCGACGACGCTCGCGTTTCGATTCTTCCGACGGGAAAATATTTTGTTGGGTTGGTCGCGTGCGGATAAATATTTACAACAGCGCGGTTGTACACATAAACGAAGGGAGGCATTTCTATCGCTGCTTCGTGAACAATTATGAACGCTAGCAGGAAGCTAATAGGAAATCTGTCTGTCATGTTAGCTGCCCTGTCAATAAAGAACATCATAAGCTGCTACAGGAGCAAGTAATCCAGGTAAGCAATGCGGACTACAAAATTAGAGAATGCTCACTGAAACTTTCCTTTTTTTTTTTTTTTTTTTTTTTTTTCTTTTTTTAGCAAAACCGACTCACTCCAATCGGAACTGAAGTAATGCTTTGTGGCGCCGTGCCGTGCGCCGTGAGTTTGCCGCGTCAGATCAAGCAATGCTTTCTTCCGGGATACCTTTACATTTAACAAGTTTTCTCCAGCTGTTTTCCTTTCTCTTTCACTCTCGCTATTCCGTCCCCGCGTATACAGTAGTTAATCGCGAATTATTCTGGTTTCACTCCTCTCTCTTTCTCTCTCTCTCTCCTTCTTTTGTCTCTTTCTTACGACCGCCGAGCTGGGGTGGCGCAGTGATTAGGGATCTCGATTACTATGCGGAAGGATGCGGGATTGAATCCCGGCTTTCGATGGAGGCGAAAAGCGAGATGCCTGCGTGCTGTGCGATGTCAGTGCACGTTAAAGAACCCCAGGTGGTCGAAATTTCCGAAGTCCTCCACTACGGCGTCTCTCATACCCTGAGCCACTTTGAGACGTTATAAATCCGACAAACCAAACCAAACCATC